>NW_027307691.1:0-107500 GCF_964275005.1 Diadema setosum | reverse complement strand
ACCCTAACCCTAACCCTAACCCTAACCCTAACCCTAACCCTAACCCTAACCCTAACCCTAACCCTAACCCTAACCCTAACCCTAACCCTAACCCTAACCCTAACCCTAACCCTAACCCTAACCCTAACCCTAACCCTAACCCTAACCCTAACCCTAACCCTAACCCTAACCCTAACCCTAACCCTAACCCTAACCCTAACCCTAACCCTAACCCTAACCCTAACCCTAACCCTAACCCTAACCCTAACCCTAACCCTAACCCTAACCCTAACCCTAACCCTAACCCTAACCCTAACCCTAACCCTAACCCTAACCCTAACCCTAACCCTAACCCTAACCCTAACCCTAACCCTAACCCTAACCCTAACCCTAACCCTAACCCTAACCCTAACCCTAACCCTAACCCTAACCCTAACCCTAACCCTAACCCTAACCCTAACCCTAACCCTAACCCTAACCCTAACCCTAACCCTAACCCTAACCCTAACCCTAACCCTAACACTTTTCATACTTGGCAAATGCCCTAACTCTAACCCTAACCCTAACCCTAACCCTAACCCTAACCCTAACCCTAACCCTAACCCCACAAAAAAAAATTGTGTACAAAACCTATGGAAAATTTTTTTCCCCAAAATGTGTTTTTTACACGTTTTAGACAATTCTGAGCATTTTTTAAAAAAATATTTTCTTTCAAAAATTACTTTGAAAATTTTTCCAAAAAAATTCAAAATGGCGCCAAAAAAAAAGTTTTGGGAGTTAAGGTCCAAAATTTTGGGAATTTTCCAACTAGCAGGTGTACTACCTATACACGAAATTTGGGTTCTTAACTAGCACTTTTCATACTTGGCAAATGCCCTAACTCTAACCCTAACCCTAACCCTAACCCTAACCCTAACCCTAACCCTAACCCTAACCCTAACCCTAACCCTAACCCTAACCCTAACCCTAACCCTAACCCTAACCCTAACCCTAACCCTAACCCTAACCCTAACCCTAACCCTAACCCTAACCCTAACCCTAACCCTAACCCTAACCCTAACCCTAACCCTAACCCTAACCCTAACCCTAACCCTAACCCTAACCCTAACCCTAACCCTAACCCTAACCCTAACCCTAACCCTAACCCTAACCCTAACCCTAACCCTAACCCTAACCCTAACCCTAACCCTAACCCTAACCCTAACCCTAACCCTAACCCTAACCCTAACCCTAACCCTAACCCTAACCCTAACCCTAACCCTAACCCTAACACTTTTCATACTTGGCAAATGCCCTAACTCTAACCCTAACCCTAACCCTAACCCTAACCCTAACCCTAACCCTAACCCTAACCCCACAAAAAAAAATTGTGTACAAAACCTATGGAAAATTTTTTTCCCCAAAATGTGTTTTTTACACGTTTTAGACAATTCTGAGCATTTTTTAAAAAAATATTTTCTTTCAAAAATTACTTTGAAAATTTTTCCAAAAAAATTCAAAATGGCGCCAAAAAAAAAGTTTTGGGAGTTAAGGTCCAAAATTTTGGGAATTTTCCAACTAGCAGGTGTACTACCTATACACGAAATTTGGGTTCTTAACTAGCACTTTTCATACTTGGCAAATGCCCTAACTCTAACCCTAACCCTAACCCTAACCCTAACCCTAACCCTAACCCTAACCCTAACCCTAACCCTAACCCTAACCCTAACCCTAACCCTAACCCTAACCCTAACCCTAACCCTAACCCTAACCCTAACCCTAACCCTAACCCTAACCCTAACCCTAACCCTAACCCTAACCCTAACCCTAACCCTAACCCTAACCCTAACCCTAACCCTAACCCTAACCCTAACCCTAACCCTAACCCTAACCCTAACCCTAACCCTAACCCTAACCCTAACCCTAACCCTAACCCTAACCCTAACCCTAACCCTAACCCTAACCCTAACCCTAACCCTAACCCTAACCCTAACCCTAACCCTAACCCTAACCCTAACCCTAACCCTAACCCTAACCCTAACCCTAACCCTAACCCTAACCCTAACCCTAACCCTAACCCTAACCCTAACCCTAACCCTAACCCTAACCCTAACCCTAACCCTAACCCTAACCCTAACCCTAACCCTAACCCTAACCCTAACCCTAACCCTAACCCTAACCCTAACCCTAACCCTAACCCTAACCCTAACCCTAACCCTAACCCTAACCCTAACCCTAACCCTAACCCTAACCCTAACCCTAACCCTAACCCTAACCCTAACCCTAACCCTAACCCTAACCCTAACCCTAACCCTAACCCTAACCCTAACCCTAACCCTAACCCTAACCCTAACCCTAACCCTAACCCTAACCCTAACCCTAACCCTAACCCTAACCCTAACCCTAACCCTAACCCTAACCCTAACCCTAACCCTAACCCTAACCCTAACCCTAACCCTAACCCTAACCCTAACCCTAACCCTAACCCTAACCCTAACCCTAACCCTAACCCTAACCCTAACCCTAACCCTAACCCTAACCCTAACCCTAACCCTAACCCTAACCCTAACCCTAACCCTAACCCTAACCCTAACCCTAACCCTAACCCTAACCCTAACCCTAACCCTAACCCTAACCCTAACCCTAACCCTAACCCTAACCCTAACCCTAACCCTAACCCTAACCCTAACCCTAACCCTAACCCTAACCCTAACCCTAACCCTAACCCTAACCCTAACCCTAACCCTAACCCTAACCCTAACCCTAACCCTAACCCTAACCCTAACCCTAACCCTAACCCTAACCCTAACCCTAACACTTTTCATACTTGGCAAATGCCCTAACTCTAACCCTAACCCTAACCCTAACCCTAACCCTAACCCTAACCCTAACCCTAACCCCACAAAAAAAAATTGTGTACAAAACCTATGGAAAATTTTTTTCCCCAAAATGTGTTTTTTACACGTTTTAGACAATTCTGAGCATTTTTTAAAAAAATATTTTCTTTCAAAAATTACTTTGAAAATTTTTCCAAAAAAATTCAAAATGGCGCCAAAAAAAAAGTTTTGGGAGTTAAGGTCCAAAATTTTGGGAATTTTCCAACTAGCAGGTGTACTACCTATACACGAAATTTGGGTTCTTAACTAGCACTTTTCATACTTGGCAAATGCCCTAACTCTAACCCTAACCCTAACCCTAACCCTAACCCTAACCCTAACCCTAACCCTAACCCCCTAACCCTAACCCTAACCCTAACCCTAACCCTAACCCTAACCCTAACCCTAACCCTAACCCTAACCCTAACTAGGTTTCAAATATCGTTCTTAAGTTGGTTAACAGCGTAGGGTTAGAAAAAAGGTTGAGGGATAGCTTAGGGTTTTATGCTGTATTATCTCAAATATTGTATCTACCCCTACCCTTAGTTTCGGGTCAAAGGTCAAAGGTTAAAGGGGTCAAATTCAAGCGCAAACTCAGATGAGGGACCAAACGGTCCCTTTTTGGGTACGCAGAGGTCTTTTTTGCTAACCCTACTTTTTTTTCAGAAAAATCGTTATTACTTTCTTATTTCTTACTTTTTTGAGCTGAAATTGATATAATATATGATTTAAATATAACTGATCGATCCTATACCATTTTTTCTGAAATTTTTCTGCAGACGAGAAATATAGGGCGTTTCCAAAATATTATAGGTACCCGGGGGTCCTTTATTTGGTTACCATGGTTACGGTTCCAACTCAACTTAGGGTTTTTGAATTGTACCTTATTTAGCTAGTACTTAACCCCATGACCTTTGACCTCTAACCCCTGCAGGTCAAAGTTCAATGTTTAATCCTAACCAAAAAATGCAGTTGGGTTGTACGGAGGATAGAAGTAAGGTGTCTGTTCTAGGGCTGAAAATAGCACATTTTATTTTCAGTGGAAAAAAATTAAAACAATGCTGGGCAGAAAGCCCATACCTTTTTCTATAACATATCCAAAAATTAGCTCAAACGGACTATTTTTAACGAAAATATGGCAATTTTTTGGACAAAATTGGTGTTGCGTCTTTTAATTTTTCCAAATTAGGCTCTTCTTGCATCACTGATAAAATCCTTTTTCGTAGACGTAATGATTTTTTTTTCATCTAAAATAAGCCTTAAGACTTGTTCTACACTATATTAAAAAAGAAAATTTCTATCTCCCAAGAAAAAGTTGAAAATTTTTAACTCTAATTAGGTTAGGGTTAGAAAAATTGAAGAAAAATCACCATGTCACAACTTTCGCCGCAGATGGCGCTCTGCTCCCAAAGACTTGGTTACTCGTCTTGTATTTAGCCTAATGCAATTATACATGGGTACAATACATGTAGGTAGTACAGCCTAAATTACCGTACACTTCGTCATCAAAATCCTCAATTTACATCATTTTCCTGTGGTTTTCCCGAGGCGACCTAGTAGATATCAGGAAGAGATAGACATGTGAAACGTCTTCCGTGAAATACCAAGCAAAATAACGGCGAAACTGCGATGAAGGTAAGTTGACTTTGGCATACGTTTAGACCTAGTCCCATATGTGCATATTGGTGTTAGCGATCTCAATAGCATAATTCAGTGCTGTAAAGTTAGTGTTGATGCAAATACTATTTTTTTGGGTGTTATGTGAGTTCATTATCTAAACAGAAAAAGACTATTTAAGATAACACCGCACGATGAGCCTTGAATTTAGAGTATTGGGTCTTTGTCGCTGGTAGCTGGCTCCACGGAGTACGACCGACGACCTGCTTTCGGATGCTCCTAACGTTACACGTACACTACAGATACAGTACCACGGCACTACCAATACCACCATTTACTTGCCTACATGTACCTACAGGCAGTGCTAACGTTTGTGCGTTTTGCACCAGACATCTAAAATCTATTGATAAACTAGACTGTGACAAGAACTGGAAAGTAAAAATCACAGACCTATTTCAGTGTTTTGGGGGGTTGTCGTCACTTCCATTCTTAAACAGAAAAATAGAATTTTACTGAGTAGAGTTCCCCGCAATACATAACTCACATTCATCGTCATTGACAGGGTACCTATAAGCTAGCTGAATTGAATTTAAGGCAGCGACGAAAGTTGAAAGGTATGCGTACCATAGAGCTCTATGGTCTATGGTATGGCCACAGAACACCCACACGATTTGTACAGCTACATAGTGCGAGCTGTACAGCTACAAATCATGCGGGCTTTCTGAGCCCCTACGTACGTTTCAACTTTGGTTGCTGCCTTCGATTCAACTGAGAATGTACTTGGCTTATACCGTATTGAATATCAATGACTGTAAATGCGAGTGTATCACAGGGAACTACTCAGTAAATTTTATGAGTTTGAAGAGTGAAAACAGCAACAGCCCCCAAATGACACTGAAATGAGTGTGATTAGGGCTTACTACTGTGTAGTCAACCTGTCATTGTTTAGTTTCAACTTGGATTTCACAAGACGCAAGATTCATGAAAAAGTAAAATGCCTGCAAAAGGTTGATTTATACACAATCTGTTGAATGCAAGTTGGCAGTTGGAAAAAGTTTCATGTCTCCCAAAATGCTGTTGGCTCAAATTCGCAAAAGTTTCATGCTACAGCATCCACGAACGTTTCTGGTTTTACAGTATACTATTTGAACAATAAGTATCTGAAAAATCCCCACCCAGAAAAATGCCAGACCTGATGTTTGACCCATCATAATAACTCTCTTTATCATTGTCTTCCTTCATTCAGGTAAAGAGCCAGTCATCGTTTGTAACCATCCTTCTCAGAGAGAAGCCTCACTGAGGGGGACATCGATGATGTCTTCGAAGCCCTCTACCAAGATTCCAACTTGGAGGGACAAGACATCAAAGAGGAGCACAACAGCCCAAATTTATTATTACAAATATTATAAAACATATTGAATGATGTATGAAACAACTGCAAAAATGTATTCAGAGTGTGAGGAAATCACTGATTTGCAAAAAAAAAAAAAAAAAAAAAAAAACCATTGTAGAAGGTACACAGTGTAGTCTCGTCATTAATCACAGGAGTCTTAGTGTTATGCCTTCGATAACACGTGTTATTTTCTTTCTATTTCATTGTTTTTAATTGCGTAATAATACCATTGAATATCATTGAATCTGATTCTTCTTTTGTGATGACCTTGTTTCATGTGTAAAGACTGTTTGTTGGATGTTTGGCTGATAGCGTTGTCAAGGAGTTAATGGGTGATTGCAATGCAGAATATGTGTCTTATGTTTGAAGTGAGTGCTGAACTTTGACCTTCGTTTTCTCCATTTTTGGTTTTTACGACATTCAACATATTAGAAGACCATAACTTAAGCAAAAGCTGCTTTCTTAGCTAGTCAATGCTGGCGAAAATGAAATGCCGTTGATAGGGCTTTCGTTATTTTGAGTGCTGATTGGCTGCCTTCCGAGCTCGCCTTGCAAGGATCTGCTGGCGTGCGAAATGAAATGTAGTAGATTGATGTTATAATAATTACAATATCAATGCATTTAGCAGTTTTAAATGACTTTAAATAAATAATTTACCATTAAAAAGTTATTATAACGACAAATTTACATTTACAACTTGGAATTTGAGGAGTTTTGACCGTGAAGAAAAATTGTACTTTTGTCTTTTGTCCGCCATCTTATATATTTCCGCACCACCGAACTAACGCATTATATACACATAATACATGTTACATACTGTTAGCTAGTGTACCTGGATTTTGACGTCTTGTTTTGATAGATCGTGCCTTTAGCTGTCAGCATTTCCGTTGATATTACTAATTTAGATTATATTGCACGTAAGTCATCTCTTAATCTACGTGTAATTAGACACAATCTGAGTAGCGATGCCGGTCGTTTTTCCCGAACTATCGGCCGCAGTGCCGTGGACCGCCGCCGCCGGGTGCGGGCTGGAGAACTGCGGCAGCGAACTCTGCCTTGAGTGACGCCCGGGTGGCTCGGGCATTGAACGAGGGGTTGCGCAGCCTCGATCCCGCTGACCAGAGGAATCTCTCTGCACTGATAACTTTTGAAAGGAAAATGCCCTTGTACTGAAAGTTGGTACCAGCCATTAACACATGTCCTTAATTACTGTGCAAAATTTCAGCCTAATCCGATAGTCCCTTCATAGTGGTTGCTAGGGAGTTTTGCTTCCTGTTTTTTGTTCCATTCATTGCACGGAGCTTGAATAGACCCTAAACCTTGAAGCCCCTTTTTCTCAGTAAATACTTTTCCAGAGTGTGTACAGCACTGTACTTTCTTTTCATAATTTAGATGGGTTAGGAAGGTCCATTTGTATTGAGTTATACATCATTTTAAAGCTTAGAGTCTGCTCTTTCAGAATCTGCCCCTGAAAATTCATGTCTGCCAACTGTTTGTTCGTTTTGTGGTGCAGGGTCACATATTTTCACCACTTACCCCTAACAATAATCAGTAAGAGATGAATACACAAACACACACATGCGCGCACATGCACGGGCACAAACACATTCACTGTCAAACGTATCAAATAACAGCACTATTATGCAAAACATAATCAACTGGCACTCTAGGATGTTTACATGCACAAATTTTATCATCCACCTGTACATAACTTACATACACATACTGTACATGCATGTGAATGCCCATATTAAAAAATACACCTTGAAACACATCAAATACCAGCATATTGGAACATAGTACTATTTATTAGAATCCAGTCACACTCTTCAATTTTTTCCAGCACAGTGTACATGACTTTACTGTAACCAGGAGGTAGTAGAAACGCTGAATCTACACAGAGGGAAACTCCAAACAGGGAGGTGAGAGGAAAAGGAGTGGGCACTGGATTAGTGTCTTTTGAACCATCCTCGGAGCCGCACTCCCCAAGAGACCACTCCACTAACTAGATTACTGCCGCCTGGCCGCACAGTGCACATGCGCAGTCCTTGTCAACAGGCTGGTGGGTCTCACCCCTCCCTGGCCAGAACCTGGATTACCGTGTACTCCACGTGGTACTGGTGGGTGGTGTATACTGGTGCATTACTAGTGCATTACCCATTGCTGTGCCTGCAAACAACACTGGTGCATTGTGATGTGCAATGAACTGGTTGCATGGTCACATTTTGAATTTTGCAGCTAATATACAAGGTAGGCCCTAGCTGTTGGCCTATTAGTAGTATTACTGTATTACATGTCCATTTACTATAAGATTTCTTGGGAACAAATGTACCGTGCATGCCATTATGGTGAAATAATTTTAACATGAAATGAAAACAAATTAACACAGACTTAAAAACATTTAACAATAATGATTAGTAGCACCAATGATAATATACTGATTGTAAGAATGTGAAAGAAACATGAACAGCTGAGTAGTGGAACACATGCCCTATTAATAATGTCTGATGATAATAATTTTAATACCAAGCTAGCATAGAAACTACCAACCACAACAGCAACAACCATCATAAAAATACCCATTCAGCTTTCAAATAAGAATAAAACAAGAACAGACAGACAGACAAAAAAGCGCCATGGTGAATATCTTATCATGCATACACTGATACAGGACATGTGAGATAGTTCAGCTCTCACTGCACTCTCACATGTCTTCACCCTTCAAACCTCCCTGCCCTACACCACCAGCAGGCAAGGAGGCAAGTTATTTCACCAAGATTAGGTCCTATAGTAGTCTCCATCATGACCACTTTCTTGTAGATTACAGCCCTCCTGCCTCAATTTATCCCCAGCATGCAACAAAAAACATTCAAATAGTGTTTTCATCCCCTGGAGAACTAAACTTGCTCACAAAAATATGTTAGTGGGACCAGAAAAAAATATGTCTTGGCGGATGTACACAAGTTTCCCAAAAAATATGACAAGAGAACCAACAAGAGCGAATAGTGAAGTGATACATCAGACTAAAGAAAAACCCCAACATCTTCTGATCTACAGGTGAATTTCGTCAGCACTAGTCAGGATTTACACTTGACATTGCGTCGTAATTTGATTAAAACAAGAGCAAAACAATGGCTATTGTTAAACAGTTACATTGTCAAAACTCAACTTCTTCTTGGCCGATTTTCAAAATTTTTGTATCTATCGAGAGCTGAATTCTTAGACTAGTAGGTCCCAAGAGTATATGCTGTGTGAGCCTGCATAAAGAATGTAAAACCCACAGACACGTCCTTGTGAACACACACAAGTCAACTGGCCTGTCCATACTCCTAACGATAGAGGGCCAAATCACCGCGGCCCCGAGGATCGAACATCAAACAGCAGTGATAACGATCAGACTGACCTCGTTACGTAAGAGGTCGTTTACTTGTTCGTTGGGGCACTGATCCCTTGTAATCCTGTGTTGAGTGATAGGGAAAACCCTCAGGGCAGAGTGCCCACTCCTTTTTGTCTCACCTCCCTGCTCCAAACAAGATCCGCTCAACAGGTCCTTGATAAGATCAGGCATCTTATCGGTCTAAACCATAGCCATTAGATTTAGAACGAAATTGTGTTGGGCTAGTTCATTTTATACAGGGGGAAAGTAATCCTTTTTCCTATAAATGTTTTAGCTCAAATTACCAATTTTTTTTTAAATTTTCATGCAAACGCATCTTGAAATACAGTATGTCCCCCCAAAAAAATTACAACGGGACCCTCTGCAATGATATCTTTAAAAATAGTGAATCCAACTAAATACAAATTCAGGGTATGAAACTATAACTCATTGCCCACATCTTACAGGAAACCCCATTCGATTTGCTTCAGTGGTCAAAGAGAAATGAGGAATTTTGTAGAGGATGTCGGGAATCTCTTTTGTCCTAAGTTCTGTCAATTTTCTTGTCAAAAACCCATTTTTGTATCGTGTTACACAAAAGGAAAATATGCTAAAAACAGCATATCACAATTAACTTTTTTAAAGAATTGTGATGGGGACGACCAATGTTATGTCACATTATAAATGTACAATTGTACTTCTAATGAAATAAATCATAGAAAACCAAGGATTTACACAGAAATTAAAAAAATCTGTGCTGTACTGTTGTGTATACTGGAAAGTATCAATAGTTTTCAGCTAATAAATTCAACACAGAGAATGGTTACATCGCTGTTCGATTTTGAAACAGGCTCACTGCATAATGCACATCCAGTACTTTCATGAAGGTGATGCACCTTTACAAATTGAAAGGGGGCGCACATGTCCATCCCCCATTTTTTCTTATTTCTTTTGTTTTAACAAAAAATGAAATGGGGGTGCGTGCCTGGTGCACACCCCTCGTGATCTGCCAGTGCACAAAGTTCTTGTTGAATGATGATGGGAAATGAATAACCGACAAAGCAACTACAGTCATATCTGTTACATGGGAGCAGTGATGAAACAAGAAATGACAGCCTCACACAAGAATACAGGAAATCTACCAAACCAAAATGTTGCGTGCCTTTTTATATCAAAGGACAATCGCTGATTGAATATTGAGAGTGAAGGTCAAGGTATATGATGCTATTCAAATGGCAATCACTGGCATTAGGAACATTGACCAGTAAGGAGTACACCACCTGAAGGAGACAAAAAAAGAAAAGATAGAAGAAGAAAAAATTACAGTGCACTCCTATTTGTATTACAACGAAATTCCAGTAAAGCAAAATTAAAATTCAGGCCGCAACATTATCTTCCCTATGTTATTTCATTGTTTAGAAATACTGCTGGTCCCGAGGACTTTGTTATAGACAATGGGAGTCCACTATGCAACAACTACAACCCATAATCCCTGAAATCAGCTCATAATGCTTGGAATCCTGTTCCTGAGATTAGGACTGCGGTTCTAAGCTTCCCCAAAACGTCTCAAGATGCCATGCAAGCTGCCTGGTAGTGTGCTCATTGTTGCCGTGGAACCTCGAGAGATGCCGTACTTTTCCAGCGAAGAGCCACGGGATTCTCTCGTCGAGGAGACTTAGGTGTACCTGCAAAGATTAGAGTATTTATCACCAGGTCAGTGTCATTTTTTACATTAAAAATGCCACATACAGCTGTAATCATGTAATCACTGGAAAAAAAAAAATCAAATTTATAAGATATTTCGCATCTCACTTAAACAGCAAAATGAACCAGTCAACATTTTGTCTACTTTGACCAATATCTGAGTGAGCTCTTTCTGAGACTTTGAATGGTACCCCTACCATACAGCTTAAAAAATATCTCTACACAATCATAAAATCACCTTAAACAGTACATGTAGTCGTACCTTCATGTTGGAGACAGAAGTTGGAAGAAGCTCGACATCACAGGACTTCACACCAGAATTCACCCAGGAAGATGTGCATGTACACTTAGAGTGGGCCCCTACAACCAAAAAGGAAGCGGACAGCATGATGGACCCGTGGATCTCTTCTCGCATCAGCCACCTGCATTAACCATAGATTTTGACGAGAAAGACAATAGACCTACATGTAATTACAATGTATCACAATAGTTATAATCCACAGCAATAAAACTGAGGTGTGTAAAATTATGAAGTAGAAATTCTATGCAATAAATATTTTGTAGGTGTCAGTCATCCCTGCTAAATTTATAGAATATCAAAACTTCAAATATACAAGTCTATTTATTGTTCTTTCTTGTGTAATTGTCGTGACTACATACAGACACAGTGTACATACAGATAATTTCTAGTACCTTGTACATTAACTTGTCTACGGTGTCTACAAAGTACACATTGCAATGTGTTAGTAGACACCACCCTTACGAAAAAGTCCTGTGGTACTCCTGTGGTAATTACCACAGGACGGTACCACAGGACAGTACCACATGACAGTACCACAGGAAAGTACCACAGGACAGTACCACAGGAATTGTCCTGTGGTATTTTGGGACATACCACAGGACAGTACCACAGGAATTCCTGTGGTATTTTGGGACGTACCACAGGGCAGTACCACAGGAAAGTACCACAGGACCGGTACCACAGAACAGTACCACAGGACAGTACCACATGAATTCCTGTGGTATTTTGGGACGTACCACAGGGCAGTACCACAGGAATTCCTGTGGTATTTTGGGACGTACCACAGGGCAGTACCACAGGACTAGTACCACAGAACAGTACCACAGGAACTGTCCTGTGGTATTTTGGGACAGTACGACAGGACAGTATCACAGGTCGATCATTACCACACAGCATTACCACAGGGCAGTACCACACAGCATTTCCATGGTACCACAGGAGAGTACCACACAGGATAGATCGAAAAAAAAAAAATCTGGGAGAATTTTTGCCACATATCAAGGAATATTCCTGATAGGTGAGTGATGGATTTCAGGACAAACATGGCCCTTGAATAACCTGTCCTACTCCTAACATATAACCTCAAACGACAGTCTAATGGCCAAGTGCCAATCTAGTCCTCTAATAGATCTATATAGTCATATTCTAATCCTAGGTAGCCATCGACTGTATCAGTACATATATATATGCTCGTCTATCCGTAAAGCATGAAGGCATGGTTACTAACTTGATTATACTTTATTATCAAGATATGAAATTACACTTTCATAACAATATCTATGATATTGGGAATAACATAACATAATTAGACAATCTTTCATGAAGTTCAAAGTAAGTTCCATCATTAATACTTTGACTTTTTAAGTCATATATGTATTTTCTAAAATCTAGAGTGCTTTTTATGAATATTCATGAGCTATGTAAAAATTTGTACCACAGGAGTACCACACGAGTACCACAGGAGTACCACAGAAGTCCTTATGAAATTTCTCATGCTTTACATCAGCACTTTCACTAAATAGGTAATACTGTAGGAGTATAGGACAGGATAAGTAATGGCAAATCAATTATTATAATTCACAGCATAACTCATCTATCAATTAATTGAGGAATATTAATATGTGCTTGTTTGTTTGTATTTTTGTTATAAATTTCAGTTGATTCTGCCTTACAATTTTCCTGTGTGGTACTCCTGTGTGGTACTGATGTTTGATATTCTCCTGATATGATAGTCCTCTGGTATAAAATGTTAAGAAAAAAAAAAGAATTTCCTGTAGCATTTTTCTGTGGTACTTACAAATTTAATTTGCTGTGTGGTACTTATATCTGTGTGGAATAGCACCATATTATGATTTTCCTGTGGGATTTTGGACAGTTCCTGTGGTACTCTCCTGTGGTATACATCAAAAATTACCACAGGAATTCCTGTCGTACTGTAGTGTGGTACGTCCCAAAATTCCACAGGACAATTCGTGTGGTACTGTCCTGTGGTACGTCCCAAAATACCACAGGACAAGTCATGTGGTACTGTCCTGTGGTACTATCCTGTGGTACTTTCCTGTGGTACTGTCCTGTGGTACTGCCCTGTGGTACTGTCCTGTGGTACTGTCCTGTGGTACGTCCCAAAATACCACAGGACAAGTCGTGAGGTACTGTCCTGTGGTAATATCCTGTGGTACTGTCCTGTGGTACGTCCCAAAATACCACAGGACAATTCCTGTGGTACTGTCCTGTGGTACTATCCTGTGGTACTGTCCTGTGGTACATCCCAAAATACCACAGGACAATTCCTGTGGTACTGTCCTGTGGTATGTCCCAAAATACCACAGGACAAGTCGTGTGGTACTGTCCTGTGGTACTATCCTGTGGTACTGTCCTGTGGTACTGCCCTGTGGTACGTCCCAAAATACCACAGGACAAGTCGTGTGGTACTGTCCTGTGGTACTATCCTGTGGTACTTTCCTGTGGTACTGTCCTGTGGTACTGCCCTGTGGTATTGTCCTGTGGTACTGCCCTGTGGTACTGTCCTGTGGTACGTCCCAAAATACCACAGGACAAGTCGTGAGGTACTGTCCTGTGGTAATATCCTGTGGTACTGTCCTGTGGTACTGTCCTGTGGTACGTCCCAAAATACCACAGGACAATTCCTGTGGTACTGTCCTGTGGTATGTCCCAAAATACCACAGGACAAGTCGTGTGGTACTATCCTGTGGTAATTTCCTAGCTGTGGTACTGTCCTGTGGTACGTCCCAAAATACCACAGGACAAGTCGTGTGGTACTGTCCTGTGGTACTGTCCTGTGGTACTTTCCTGTGGTACTGTCCTGTGGTACTGCCCTGTGGTACGTCCCAAAATACCGCAGGACAAGTCGTGTGGTACTGTCCTGTGGTACTATCCTGTGGTACTTTCCTGTGGTACTGTCCTGTGGAACTGCCCTGTGGTACTGTCCTGTGGTACGTCCTAAAATACCACAGAACAAGTCGTGTGGTACTGTCCTGTGGTACTATCCTGTGGTACTTTCCTGTTGTACTCTCCTGTGGTACGTCCCAAAATACCACAGGACAATTCATGTGGTACTGTCCTGTGGTACTGTCGTGTGGTATACGTCCCAAAATACCACAGGACAATTTGTGTGTATACTGTCTTGTGGTACTGTCCTGTGGTACTTTCCTGTTTTAATGTCCTGTGGTACTGCCCTGTGGTACATCCCAGAGTATCACACGAGCCTGTGACACAGTACCACACAGTTCCTTTGTTAACATATATTTGTGTGGTACATTGTGTGGTACCAACCAATACCACAGGAAGTACCACATGAGCCTGTAAAACAGTACCACACAGTTCCTGTGGTAACGTTTATTTATGTGGTACATTGTGTGGTACTGACAAGTACTACAGGGAGTACCCTACAAGCCTGTGGTACAGTACCACACAGTTCCTGTGGTAACATTACAAGTGTGTGGTACATTGTGTGGTACCGACAAGTACCACAGGGAGTACCACAGGACTTTTTTGTTAGGGCATAGACAAGTTAATGTTAATTTGAACACTTCGAGAACGAAAGCTGATGTTACAGCTACGTACATATAGTTTGCTTGATATGATTGATAATTCACGCTAGGATTGACAACTTTTCCAGATTGGAATACTCACACAACGTACAGTACCACCTGTTAAAACCACACTAAATACCGATAAATGTGAGGAAAAATTCGCTTCTTGTTCTAATCACAGGTTCAAAATAAGCTTGCGTTTACAGCTAGGTAGGCCCTAGGCCTACCTTGAAAAAAAAAATATGGACAAACATGCAAGGAAAGTTCGTTCATTATTTTCTGCAACTGTACAAGCGGGGAATGTTGAGTGAAGTACATGTAGAAAACAGCCACAATTTGTGCTGTGACAGTGTGAACCGAGTGTTACAACAACTCGATCGTTGTGGGGAAATTGCGTTTAGCTGAGGCAATTCTAAGTATGGCCTACGTACCCAGAAAAGAAAAAAATAAGTCAAGGAGCCATTATGGGTTTGGAATAAATTTTTACACCCACAAATTTACTGAAAAACAAAGTTTTAAAAGCACATAACCTATCGTATGTAATCAGCTCAAGATTCACGATCGCCGTGATCAGCTGTTCCTTCGTACAGACTAACATGCTACAGGCACAATTTGCTGTTATTAGATTACTGACACAACAAATCGATCATTGTGGGGGAATTGCGTATAGTTGAGGTAACTTACATACTCATGAAGGATGATAAGTAAGCCAAGGAGCTGTAATTGATTTGACATCAGTTTTACATCAACAAATTTACGGAAATACGACGTTTGAAAAGCACAAAACCTACCGTAATCAGCTCAAGATTCGCGATTGCCGTGATCAGGTGTACGCACAACACGCACAACAGTACCAGCAGAATCGACAGTGAACAGGTACTCCTTGATGCCGTGATTTCAGCTTGATCCTTCTTCGAAATTGCATGATGATAAATGTGACCTTCTTTTCCTCTTGTGTGTTGATTTTAAGGCTTCCAATTTCTACCTCAACTTGCTAAAAAACAGTCTAACAAAGCGGAAAAATGTCACATTTCCGTACTGAACAGCAGTCACGATACGTGTGTTGCATGCGGTAAGCCTACACCAGCACTACAAATACACACGTACACCGCGGCCGCTGCTGTTATGCAGCAATCCCCATAGTATAACACGTAGATGGCTTGTAAACAAGGGTCTCCGGCGCGCGCGCGCAGTTGACCAATCGCGCGCGAACAACGCGTATTTCGATCTGGTGTCTTGGTAACGAGGCTGTTTACGCGTCTGGGAGACAAATGTGGGTACTAGGGTTCAACGCAGAATTTCTTAGACACGATAGCCAAAAGAACAGTCATTTTCGACGTAAACGAAGGGGATTTGGTCTTCAGACGTAAGATTTTTGTCAACTTTTGAGACTGACATCCCACCTTTCTCTTCAAAATTTCACATTTTGTAGATTGTATTTCGAAATATTGTTGATATCATCAGAAACTAGAACATTTCCCGTACAACATGATACCAAAATGTCAAGTTGGTCCCTGAGAACCTAAAGGTCTTTTTTTTTTTTTTTACAAAAAGACCTTTAGGTACCCCAAAAAAGACCATCCCCCAAAAAAGGACTTTTAAGTCCCCCAAAATAGACCTTTGAGTACCTGAAGCGCAAACTCAGATGAGGGACCTAACGGTCCCTTTTGGGGTACGCAGAGGTCTTTTTTGGGGTACCTAAAGGTCTTTTTACAAAAAAAGACCTTTAGGTACCCCAAAAAAGACCATCCCCCAAAAAGGACTTTTAAGTCCCCCAAAATAGACCTTTGAGTACCTGAAGCGCAAACTCAGATGAGGGATCAAACGGTCCTTTTTGGGGTACGCAGAGGTCTTTTTTGGGGCACCTAAAGGTCTCTTTTTTTCAGGTACTCAAAGGTCTATTTTGGGGGACTTAAAAGTCCTTTTTGGGGGATGGTCTTTTTGGGGGTACCTAAAGGTCTTTTTACAAAAAGACCTTTAGGTACCCCAAAAAAGACCATCCCCCAAAAAGGACTTTTAAGTCCCCCAAAATAGACCTTTGAGTACCTGAAGCGCAAACTCAGATGAGGGACCAAACGGTCCCTTTTGAGGTACGCAGAGGTCTTTTTTGCTAACCCTACTATTTTCTTAGAAAAATCGTTATTACTTTCTTATTTCTTACTTTTTTGAGCTGAAATTGATATAATATATGATTTAATTATAACCGATCGATCCTATACCATTTTTTGTGAAATTTTTCTGCAGACGAGAAATATAGGGCGTTTCCAAAATATTATAGGTACCCGGGGGTCCTTTATTTGGTTACCATGGTTACGGTTCCAACTCAACTTAGTTAGGGTTTTTGAATTGTACCTTATTTAGCTAGTACTTAACCCCATGACCTTTGACCTGCAGCCCCTGCAGGTCAAAGTTCAATGTTCAATCCTAACCAAAAAATGCAGTTGGGTTGTACGCAGGATAAAAGTATAAGGTGCCTGTTCTAGGGCTGAAAATAGCACATTTTATTTTCAGAGAAAAAAATTTAAAACAATGCTGGGCAGAAAGCCCATACTTTTTTCTATAACATATCCAAAAATTAGCTCAAACGGACTATTTTTAACGAAAATATGGCAATTTTTTGGACAAAAGTGGTGTTGCGTCTTTTAATTTTTCCAAATTAGGCTCTTCTTGCATCAGTGATAAAATCCTTTTTCGTAGACGTAATGATTTTTTTTTTCATCTAAAATAAGCCTTAAGACTTGTTCTACACTATATTAAAAAAGAAAATTTCTATCTCCCAAGAAAAAGTTGAAAATTTTTAACCCTAATTAGGTAAGGGTTAGAAAAATTCAAGAAAAATCACCATGGCACAACTTTCGCCGCAGATGGCGCTCTGCTCCCAAAGACTTGGTTACTTGGTTACTTGATTACATCAAAGAGGGGCACAACAGCCCAAATTTATTATTACAAACATTATAAAACATATTGTATGATGTATGAAACAACTGCAAAAATGTATTCAGAGTGTGAAGAAATCACTGATTTGCAAAAAAAAAACAACAAAACAAAAACCATTGTAGAAGGTGCACAGTGTAGTCTCGTCATTAATGACAGGAGTCTTAGTGTTATGCCTTCGATAACACGTGTTATTTTCTTTGTATTTCATTGTTTTTAATTGCGTAATAACACCATTGAATATCATTGAATCTGATTCTTCTTTTGTGATGACCTTGTTTCATGTGTAAAGACTGTTTGTACCAAATTTTAGCTTCATTGGATGTTTGGCTGATAGCGTTGTCAAGGAGTTAATGGGTGATTGCAATGCAGAATATGTGTCTTATGTTTGAAGTGAGTGCTGAACTTTGACCTTCGTTTTCTCCATTTTTGGTTTTTACGACATTCAACATATTAGAAGACCATAACTTAAGCAAAAGCTGCTTTCTTAGCTAGTTAATGCTGGCGAAAATGAAATGCCGTTGCTAGGGCTTTCGCTATTTTGAGTGCTGATTGGCTGCCTTCCGAGCTCGCCTTGCAAGGATCAGCTGGCGTGCGAAATGTAATGTTGCCAGTTTAACATAATAGTAGATTGATGTTATAATAATTACAATATCAATGCATTTAGCAGTTTTAAATGACTTTAAATAAATAATTTACCATTAAAAAGTTATTATAACGACAAATTTACATTCACAACTTGGAATTTGAGGAGTTTTGGCCGTGAAGAAAAATTGTACTTTTGTCTTTTGTCCGCCATCTTATATTTCCGCACCACCGAACTAACGCATTATATACACATAATACATGTTACATACTTTTAGCTAGTGTACCTGGATTTTGACGTCTTGTTTTGATAGATCGTGCCCTAACCCTAGCATTTCCGTTGATATTACTAATTTAGATTATATTGCACGTAAGTCATCTCTTAATCTACGTGTAATTAGACACAATCTGAGTAGCGATGCCGGTCGTTTTCCCGAACTATCGGCCGCAGTGCCGTGGACCGCCGCCGCCGGGTGCGGGCTGGAGAACTGCGGCAGCGAACTCTGCCTTGAGTGACGCCCGGGTGGCTCGGGCATTGAACGAGGGGTTGCGCAGCCTCGATCCCGCTGACCAGAGGAAACTCTCTGCACTGATAACTTTTGAAAGGAAAATGCCCTTGTACTGAAAGTTGGTACCAGCCATTGACAGCATGTCCTTAACTACTGTGCAAAATTTCAGCCTAATCCGATAATCCCTTCATAGTGGTTGCTAGGGAGTTTTGCTTCCTGTTTTTTGTTCCATTCATTGCACGGAGCTTGAATAGACCCTAAACTTTGAAGCCCCTTTTTCTCAGTAAATACTTTTCCAGAGTGTGTACAGCACTGTACGTTCTTTTCATTATTTAGATGGGTTAGGAAGGTCCATTTGTATTGAGTTAAACATCATTTTAAAGCTTAAGAGTCTGCTCTTTCAGAATCTGCCCCTGAAAATTCATGTCTGCCGACTTTTTGTTCGTTTTGTGGTGCAGGGTCACATATTTTCACCACTCGCCCCTAACAATAATCAGTAAGAGATGAATACACAAACACACACATGTACCAACACACACATGCGCGCACATGCACGGGCACAAACACATTCACTGTCAAACGTATCAAATAACAGCACTATTATGCAAAGCATAATCAACTGGCACTCTAGGATGTTTACATGCACAAATTTTATCATCCACCTGTACATAACTTACATACACATACTGTACATGCATGTGAATGCCCATATTAAAAAATACACCTTGAAACACATCAAATACCAGCATATTGGAACATAGTACTATTTATTAGAATCCAGTCACACTCTTCAATTTTTTCCAGCACAGTGTACATGACTTTACTGTAACCAGGAGGTAGTAGAAACGCTGAATCTACACAGAGGGAAACTCCAAACAAGATCCGCTTAACAGGTCCTTGATAAGATCAGGCATCTTATCGGTCTAAACCATAGCCATTGAATTTAGAACAAAATTCTGTTGGGCTAGTTCATTTTATACAGGGGGAAAGTAATCCTTTTTCCTATAAATATTTTAGCCCAAATTACCAATTTTTTGTAAATTTTCATGCAAACGAATCTTGAAATACAGTATGTCCCCCAAAAAAATTACAACGGGACCCCCCCCCCCCCCCCAATGATTAGCTGGACACCATACACTTAGTGTTGTTCATGTAAATAGTCCTACAAAGTGTACATGTTGCTAAATTGCATTCCAAGTGGCAAAACCAGCCAGTAACCTGCATACTTCTCAGTTTCCAGAGTGTATTAAAATACCGGTACAATAGAGACAATTTAAAACAATAAAAAAAAATATATAAATGACGCAAAGGTCTGAGTGCGTCAGTCGGAATTGTGTGCATAAGGTAACTATGGAATGCTTAACCCACGAGGCGAAGCCGAGTGGGTTTAGGCTAAATTCCATAGTTACCGCATGCACACTATATTCAGACTGACGCACGAAAAGACATATGCGTCATCTGATTTATAGAATGGGTAATTTTCTTGTCAAAAACCCATTTTTCTATCGTGTTACCCGATGACAAAATTACTGGATGTATTTCCTTTTGGCTTGCCGTAAACGGGCATGCATACCTGTGCTTACCGTTTTTACTGGATGCATGGCCAGCCATACATCAGTTTTTACTGGATGCATGGCCAAGCTGAGTGCGCGAACCTTTGTTACAAGTACGCGTACTCTTGCTAAGTGCGCGATAACATGTTTACCACTGTGACTCGGCGTGCATAAAACACGAAAGGAAAATATGCTAAAAACAGCATATCACAATTAACTTTTTTTTAAAGAATTGTCATGTGGACGACCAATGTTATGTCACATTATAAATGTACAATTGTACTTTTAATGAAATAAATCATAGAAAACCAAGGATTTACACAGAAATTAAAAAAATCTGTGCTGTACCGTTGTGTATACTGGAAAGTATCAATAGTTTTCAGCTAATAAATTCAACACAGAGAATGATTACATCGCTGTTCGATTTTGAAACAGGCTCACTGCATGATGCACATTCAGTACTTTCATGAAGGTGATGCACCTTTACAAATTGAAAGGGGGCGCACATGTCCATCCCCCATTTTTTCTTATTTCTTTTGTTTTAACAAAAAATGAAATGGGGGTGCGTGCCTGGTGCACACCCCTCGGGATCTGCCAGTGCACAAAGTTCTTGTTGAATGATGATGGGAAATGAATAACCGACAAAGCAACTACAGTCATGTCTGTTACATGGGAGCAGTGATGAAACAAGAAATGACAGCCTCACACAAGAATACAGGAAATCTACCAAACCAAAATGTTGCGTGCCTTTTTATATCAAAGGACAATCGCTGATTGAATATTGAGAGTGAAGGTCAAGGTATATGATGCTATTCAAATGGCAATCACTGGCATTAGGAACATTGACCAGTAAGGAGTACACCACCTGAAGGAGACAAAAAAAGAAAAGATAGAAGAAGAAAAAATTACAGTGCACTCCTATTTGTATTACAACGAAATTCCAGTAAAGCAAAATTAAAATTCAGGCCGCAACATTATCTTCCCTATGTTATTTCATTGTTTAGAAATACTGCTGGTCCCGAGGACTTTGTTATAGACAATGGGAGTCCACTATGCAACAACTACAACCCATAATCCCTGAAATCAGCTCATAATGCTTGGAATCCTGTTCCTGAGATTAGGACTGCAGTTCTAAGCTTCCCCAAAACGTCTCAAGATGCCATGCAAGCTGCCTGGTAGTGTGCTCATTGTTGCCGTGGAACCTCGAGAGATGCCGTACTTTTCCAGCGAAGAGCCACAGGATTCTCTCGTCGAGGAGACTTAGGTGTACCTGCAAAGATTAGAGTATTTATCACCATGTCAGTGTCATTATTTACATTAAAAATGCCACATACAGCTGTAATCATGTATCCACTGGAAAAAAAAAAATCAAATTTATGAGATATTTCGCATCTCACTTAAACAGCAAAATGAACCAGTCAACATTTTGTCTACTTTGACCAATATCTGCGTGAGCTCTTTCTGAGACTTTGAATGTAAGAAAAAAAAATGTAGGGTTGGGGGTACCACCTATTGTCACCCTAAGGATCTGTAGCTTGTTTATCCTAAAAATATAACACAAATTTGCCTAATTCTTACCTCAAATACGCCATAAATACTGCAATTTTGAATGACGTGACCATCTCGTTATGAATCTCCGTTTTAAGATAGCGCAATTTTAGTGCGTGCGTTCTGTTTTCTTCGCGCAGTTAAAAAGGGTACCTTGCGATCGGCACCCCTCCCCTCCATAGGTAATACACGTGAATTTCACAGCATAGGTAATACACGTGAATTTCACGGCATAGGTAATACACGTAAATTTCACAGCAATGCGTCGTTGCTGAGCGGATGTGGAACTTGGTTTGTTAGTTTGTTTTTGACTTTGATTATCGTTTCTTCGTTTTTATTGTCTTTATAGCTAATGACACTTAATCCCGCGTGAACCTTTTCGTTCTATACGTAAACAGCCATGATATGCAGGGTGCCGATGGGAAGGTACCCTGCCGATAGGTGGTACCCCTACCATACAGCTTAAAAAATATCTCTACACAATCATAAAATCACCTTAAACAGTACATGTAGTCGTACCTTCATGTTGGAGACAGAAGTTGGAAGAAGCTCGACATCACAGGACTTCACACCAGACTTCACCCAGGAAGATGTGCATGTACACTTAGAGTGGGCCCCTACAACGAAACAGGAAGCGGACAGCATGATGGACCCCTGGACCTCTTCTCGCATCGGCCACCTGCATTAACCATAGATTTTGACGAGAAAGACAATACATGTAATTACAATGCATCACAATAGTGATAATCCACAGCAATAAAACTGAGGTGTGTAAAATTATGAAGTAGAAATTCTATGCAATAAATATTTTGTAGGTGTCAGTCATCCCTGCTATTGAAAGTGCTAAATTTATAGAATATCAAAACTTCAAATATACGAGTCTATTTATTGTTCTTTCTTGTGTAATTGTCGTGACTACATTCGACACAGTGTATACAGATAATTTCTAGTAGGTTGCCTACCTTGTACATTAACTTGTCTACGGTGTCTACAAAGTACACATTGCAATGTGTAGACACCATAGACAAGTTAATGTTAATTTGAACACTTCGAGAACGAAAGCTGATGTTACTACAGCTACGTACATATAGTTTGCTTGATATGATTGATAATTCACGCTAGGATTGACAACTTTTCCAGATTGGAATACTCACACGACGTACAGTACCACCTGTTAAAACCACACTAAATACCAATATTACGATAAATGTGAGGAAAAATTCGCTTCTTGTTCTAATCATAGGTTCAAAATAAGCTTGCGTTTACAGGTAGGCCCTACCTTGAAAAAAAATATGGACAAACATGCAAGGAAAGTTCGTTCATTATTTTCTGCAACTGTACAAGCGGGGAATGTTGAGTGAAGTACATGTACGGATGTAGAAAACAGCCACAATTTGTGCTGTGACAGTGTGAGTGTTACAACAAATCGATCGTTGTGGGGGAATTGCGTTTAGCTGAGGCAATTCTAAGTACCCAGAAAAGAAAAAAAAATAAGTCAAGGAGCCATTATGGGTTTGGAATAAATTTTTACACCCACACATTTACTGAAAAACAAAGTTTTAAAAGCACATAACCTATCGTAATCAGCTCAAGATTCACGATCGCCGTGATCAGCTGTTCCTTCGTACAGACTAACATGCTACAGGCACAATTTGCTGTTATTAGATTACTGACACAACAAATCGATCATTGTGGGGGAATTGCGTATAGTTGAGGTAACTTACATACTCATGAAGGATGATAAGTAAGCAAAGGAGCTGTAATTGATTTGACATCATTTTTACATCAACAAATTTACGGAAATACGACGTTTGAAAAGCACAAAACCTACCGTAATCAGCTCAAGATTCGCGATTGCCGTGATCAGGTGTACGCACAACACGCACAACAGTACCAGCAGAATCGACAGTGAACAGGTACTCCTTGATGCCGTGATTTCAGCTTGATCCTTCTTCGAAATTGCATGATGATAAATGTGACCTTCTTTTCCTCTTGTGTGTTGATTTTAAGGCTTCCAATTTCTACCTCAACTTGCTAAAAAACAGTCTAACAAAGCGGAAAAATGTCACATTTCCGTACTGAACAGCAGTCACGATACGTGTGTTGCATGCGGTAAGCCTACACTAGCACTACACGTTTACACACACCGCGGCCGCTGCTGTTATGCAGCAATCCCCATAGTATAACACGTAGATGGCTTGTAAACAAGGGTCTCCGGCGCGCGCGCGCAGTTGACCAATCGCGCGCGAACAACGCGTATTTCGATCTGGTGTCTTGGTAACGAGGCTGTTTACGCGTCTGGGAGACAAATGTGTGTACTATTAGGGTTCAACGCAGAATTTCTTAGACACGATCGCCAAAAGAACAGTCATTTTCGCCGTAAACGAAGGGGATTTGGTCTTCGATCAGACGTAAGTTTTTGTCAACTTTAGAGACTATGACATCCCACCTTTCTCTTCAAAATTTCACATTTTGTAGATTGTATTTCGAAATATTGTTGATATCATCAGAAACTAGAACATTTCCCGTACAACATGATACCAAAATGTCAAGTTGGTCCCTGAGTACCTAAAGGTCTTTTTTTTTTTTTTTTTTTTAACAAAAAGACCTTTAGGTACCCCAAAAAAGACCATCCCCCAAAAAGGACTTTTAAGTCCCCCAAAATAGACCTTTGAGTACCTGAAGCGCAAACTCAGATGAGGGACCAAACGGTCCCTTTTGGGGTACGCAGAGGTCTTTTTTGGGGTACCTAAAGGTCTTTTTTTTTCAGGTTCTCAGAGGTCTATTTTGGGGGACTTAAAAGTCCTTTTTGGGGGATGGTCTTTTTTGGGGTACCTAAAGGTCTTTTTACAAAAAGACCTTTAGGTACCCCAAAAAAGACCATCCCCCAAAAAGGACTTTTAAGTCCCCCAAAATAGACCTTTGAGTACCTGAAGCGCAAACTCAGATGAGGGACCAAACGGTCCCTTTTGGGGTACGCAGAGGTCTTTTTTGCTAACCCTACTATTTTCTTAGAAAAATCGTTATTACTTTCTTATTTCTTACTTTTTTGAGCTGAAATTGATATAATATATGATTTAATTATAACCGATCGATCCTATACCATTTTTTGTGAAATTTTTCTGCAGACGAGAAATATAGGGCGTTTCCAAAATATTATAGGTACCCGGGGGTCCTTTATTTGGTTACCATGGTTACGGTTCCAACTCAACTTAGTTAGGGTTTTTGAATTGTACCTTATTTAGCTAGTACTTAACCCCATGACCTTTGACCTGCAGCCCCTGCAGGTCAAAGTTCAATGTTCAATCCTAACCAAAAAATGCAGTTGGGTTGTACGCAGGATAGAAGTAAGGTGCCTGTTCTAGGGCTGAAAATAGCACATTTTATTTTCAGAGAAAAAAAAATTAAAACAATGCTGGGCAGAAAGCCCATACCATTTTCTATAACATATCCAAAAATTAGCTCAAACGGACTATTTTTAACGAAAATATGGCAATTTTTTGGACAAAATTGGTGTTGCGTCTTTTAATTTTTCCAAATTAGGCTCTTCTTGCATCACTGATAAAATCCTTTTTCGTAGACGTAATGATTTTTTTTTTCATCTAAAATAAGCCTTAAGACTTGTTCTACACTATATTAAAAAAGAAAATTTCTATCTCCCAAGAAAAAGTTGAAAATTTTTAACCCTAATTAGGTAAGGGTTAGAAAAATTCAAGAAAAATCACCATGGCACAACTTTCGCCGCAGATGGCGCTCTGCTCCCAAAGACTTGGTTACTTGGTTACATCAAAGAGGAGCACAACAGCCCAAATTTATTATTACAAACATTATAAAACATATTGTATGATGTATGAAACAACTGCAAAAATGTATTCAGAGTGTGAAGAAATCACTGATTTGCAAAAAAAACAAAACAAAACAAAACAAAACAAAAACCATTGTAGAAGGTACACAGTGTAGTCTCGTCATTAATGACAGGAGTCTTAGTGTTATGCCTTCGATAACACGTGTTATTTTCTTTGTATTTCATTGTTTTTAATTGCATAATAACACCATTGAATATCATTGAATCTGATTCTTCTTTTGTGACGACCTTGTTTCATGTGTAAAGACTGTTTGTACCAAATTTTAGGGGTTACGCCATTTCCTGACCCACTTTATCTGACACACTCTTTCTGACACACTTTTTTTGCCATTCACTTTGTACACGGGGCAGTTTTCATGAGACGGCGTCTGTTATTGGCTACTGTGCTAATGAATATTCAAGACTATGGTATGGCTTGTCGAACGTCGCGCTCAAGGCCGGCCAATAAGAGGCGGCCAGGAGCTGGTGAGCCGGAGGCGCGCGGCAAATTCTAACCTCATCCACGTGTAGGCCTTGCTACTACGTGGGCTTCCAGTACCTTTTTTTTTTTTCAGCTGCTTAACCCATCCACGTACGGGCCTCTGTGTACTAGTAATCTTCGTGCCTGCCTAGTAAGTCGGCAGTGAACTTGGGCGCGATCTTCCCTACGGCGCGATCTACACGCGAAGGGTATTCATGCTCCCAACCCCTCCCCCCCCCCCCCCCCCCGAGATAGCTCTGGAACATTCCATTCAATGACGGGGGTTTTATTTTGCAATGTTATCAAATAACTCTCATGTAAGCAAATTCTTGCCATAGCTAATCTATTTTAGAATAAAATCGTAATCCATCTATGATTAGATAACCTAATTCAAATTGGCAGAGACATAGAAAAATATTTGTTTTACAATCGTGATACGTTCAACTACTAACTTCGATCGCGGTGCCGGTGGCTTGTGTGTGTTTACAACATGTGTGCATATGGAGGAAGCATGGGGCTGAAAAAACAGTACCACGTGGTGAGGTAAACAACAAATCGGACGTAAGAAGTCGTACATTCGAGAGCTAAACAGACAAATAGCGAAAACAAAGTCCACTGAAAAGGTCTTGACACTGTAATGTATGTTCCAAATTCATGTCTGGCTTAGTTTCGAGAGAATTTTCTACACTTGTAAAGGTTTTCTTTGCAAGAGATCAGGAGTGAGATCGGTGAAGTAGCTAAACATGTACTCCATGTGACTGTTGGTGACTGTTGCATGCATGCTTGCACGTGGCTGGGAGAGTGCGGCAAGAACGCTAGGAATGCACCACCAGCACGTACGGTGGGCTGCAAATTCTTGGGGCAAAATTAGACTTCATTGTTCAGCCCGTCTAGTATTTATATATTCATAATAATTCTAATTCTTCATGAAATCACGATAAAAATTCTTCATAATTATTTATATTCGTAATACATTTAAGAAGCGTAATATGAAATATTTTGACCTTTTTTTGAAATCCAGAGAAAAAAAAATGTTTTGAATAAAAAATTGATAATAAATAATAGTTCTTGACTCAAGTCTAAACTTCGTGCGTCTTCTTCCAGTTACCCCGCAGTTGCCCATGGATACGACGCATAAATAATCAGCTGTTTGCTGAGTCATTCCTACCCTACTGCCTCTGTTCAAATTGAGAGCGATTGTGACTTTATCGGTGGCATTTATAGTTTCATGACCTAATCCAATAAAACTAGACAAATTTAAACATCAAATGTTGTGACAGTTTTTGTCAGAATTTCCTATCAATATCACTTGTTGCCACGATAGTTTTGAGATTTCACTAGCTTCATTATCGAAGCTGTTCTGAGGCTGTTATGGACATTTGAAAGAACTGCTTTGTAAGAAATCACCTTTTATGTATTATCTATTTTCACACACAAGAATTTTGATGACTTACATAATCTTTTAAAACTATTCTAATGTCATAATATTTCATGATGGTATGTGTTCTGTCTTTACATGGCAAGATGGGATTTTTTTTTTCTTCCGTCCAGGGTCAAAGAAGGAAGTGACAGGAAGGAAACCAACACGATAGGAAGGAAATGAAAAGGATAGAATGAAACACCTGCTCAGCGGGCTCTTTTTTATTGATTTTTACAATGGTGAATGCAGTACGTCAGAATTTAAGTAAATTTACAGTTCTAAATAATTTATCATTTGAAAAATGAGCAAAGAAAATGGGATATAATCGAGTTCTTAAAATGAAAACTAAATTAGCATCGCCATTTAGATCTAATATTTACTAAAGAATAGCCCTGAGGCAACCTTATTGTCAAGCTTTTGGTTGAGTTTCTT
Source organism: Diadema setosum (assembly GCF_964275005.1). Taxonomy (NCBI): domain Eukaryota; kingdom Metazoa; phylum Echinodermata; class Echinoidea; order Diadematoida; family Diadematidae; genus Diadema; species Diadema setosum. Next base: position 79,415 of record NW_027307691.1, on the reverse strand, counting down.
TAGAGAAACGAATTTTTGGAGCACTAACCCAAGTGAACAACCAAAAGGTAAAAAAAAAAAACTGATTAAATGCAGGTCTCTAGGTCTAGACCACTCCTGTGCATGAGCGAGCAACAGCCCCCGTGGACAGTGTCACTCTCGTCCTTGGCCTAGGCTAGGCTACTCGTGTCGTTCTCGCCATCATCAATGATCAACGTCATGGTCACACGAAATAAATTGCATCATCAAAAGGGTTCGTATATCATCACCAGAATCATTATGATCATCATCACTATCATCTCAACCACAGCAAAATCCTGAATATCATTCCCACCATAGTCACTCCCAGCTCACAAAAACACATCAGCATACAGACATCGCAGACTTTGTAGCTAACTACGTTAGACTTTAGATCAATGTTAGTTGTACACAAAATGAAACGGAGGTGGAAAACTAGTAATGAATACACGGAGATCATCAATGACGGCATTTTACCGTAGAAAAAATACACTGAACATCTTGCACCGCAAAAAAAAAAAAAAAAAAAAAAAATTGAGGTAAAAAACTACGTTGAGGAAAACTAGGGTGAAAACTCGCTGCTTGGAAGACGAACGATGAAGACACTGTACGGTAAAAATGCACACGGAAACAAACGAGTGGGTACCATGAATGTTCTCGCACACACGTAGATAATCTACATCGTGTTCAATCAAAAAACTCAACAAACACTCGAACAAAAACTCACCTCTAAATTGTTGCAAACGAGATAATCACTTCAAAAAATGGGGGAAAACACTTGTGGTAGTACGATTGTACTCTAAGAATAACAGAGATAAGATGATACGAAAGCAAAAGAGAGAAAAAGAGAGAGAAATGGACAGGAAACCTGCAGAAGTTATGCCACACTCACTGGCACTAAAACGCAATTCAACAGACACACGCACACTGGTCCCCTTGAGGAGATCGATATCACGCGTAAGTCAATAGCTAAAAGCCAATCACAGACACAGAATCAGACCGAGTGACTCTTATGAAAAAATTATCGCAAGGCTGATGAATATTCATTAGCACAGTTGCCAATAACAGAGGCCGTCTCATGAAAACTGCCCCGTGTACAAAATGAATGGCAAAAAAAGTGTGTCAGAAAGAGTGTGTCAGATGAAGTGGGTCAGGAAATGGCGTAACCCAAATTTTAGCTTCATTGGATGTTTGGCTGATAGCGTTGTCAAGGAGTTAATGGGTGATTGCAGAATGTGTCTTATATTTGAAGTGAGTGCTGAACTTTGACCTTCGTTTTCTCCATTTTTGGTTTTTACGACATTCAACATATTAAAAGACCATAACTTAAGCAAAAGCTGCTTTCTTAGCTAGTTAATGCTGGCGAAAATGAAATGCCGTTGCTAGGGCTTTCGCTATTTTGAGTGCTGATTGGCTGCCTTCCGAGCTCGCCTTGCAAAGATCAGCTGGCGTGCGAAATGTAATGTTGCCAGTTTAACATGTAGTAGATTGATGTTATAATAATTACAATATCAATGCATTTAGCAGTTTTAAATGACTTTAGATAAATAATTTACCATTAAAAAGTTATTATAACGACAAATTTACATTCACAACTTGGAATTTGAGGAGTTTTGACCGTGAAGAAAAATTGTACTTTTGTCTTTTGTCCGCCATCTTCATTAACTAACGCATATACACATAATACATGTTACATACTTTTAGCTAGTGTACCTGGATTTTGACGTCTTGTTTTGGTAGATCGTGCCCTAACCCTAGCATTTCCGTTGATATTACTAATTTAGATTATATTGCACGTAAGTCATCTCTTAATCTACGTGTAATTAGACACAATCTGAGTAGCGATGCCGGTCGTTTTCCCGAACTATCGGCCGCAGTGCCGTGGACCGCCGCCGCCGGGTGCGGGCTGGAGAACTGCAGCAGCGAACTCTGCCTTCAGTGACGCCCGGGTGGCTCGGGCATTGAACGAGGGGCTGCGCAGCCTCGATCCCGCTGACCAGAGGAATCTCTCTGCACTGATAACTTTTGAAAGGAAAATGCCCTTGTACTGAAAGTTGGTACCAGCCATTAACAGCATGTCCTTAATTACTGTGCAAAATTTCAGCCTAATCCGATAATCCCTTCATAGTGGTTGCTAGGGAGTTTTGCTTCCTGTTTTTTGTTCCATTCATTGCACGGAGCTTGAATAGACCCTAACCTTTGAAGCCCCTTTTTCTCAGTAAATACTTTTCCAGAGTTTGTACAGCACTGTACTTTCTTTTCATTATTTAGATGGGTTAGGAAGGTCCATTTGTATTGAGTTATACATTATTTTAAAGCTTAGAGTCTGCTCTTTCAGAATCTGCCCCTGAAAATTCATGTCTGCCGACTTTTTGTTCGTTTTGTGGTGCAGGGTCACATATTTTCACCACTCGCCCCTAAAAATAATCAGTAAGAGATGAATACACAAACACACACATGTACCAACACACACATGCGCGCACATTCCCGGGCACAAACACATTCACTGTCAAACGTATCAAATAACAGCACTATTATGCAAAGCATAATCAACTGGCACTCTAGGATGTTTACATGCACAAATTTTATCATCCACCTGTACATAACTTACATACACATACTGTACATGCATGTGAATGCCCATATTAAAAAATACACCTTGAAACACATCAAATACCAGCATATTGGAACATAGTACTATTTATTAGAATCCAGTCACACTCTTCAATTTTTTCCAGCAGAGTGTACATGACTTTACTGTAACCAGGAGGTAGTAGAAACGCTGAATCTACACAGAGGGAAACTCCAAACAAGATCCGCTAAACAGGTCCTTGATAAGATCAGGCATCTTATCGGTCTAAACCATAGCCATTAGATTTAGAACGAAATTGTGTTGGGCTAGTTCATTTTATACAGGGGGAAAGTAATCCTTTTTCCTATAAATGTTTTAGCTCAAATTACCAAATTTTTGTAAATTTTCATGCAAACGAATCTTGAAATATAGTATGTCCCCCCAAAAAAAATTACAACGGGACCCCCCGCAATGATTAGCTGGACACCATACACTTAGTGTTGTTCATGTAAATAGTCCTACAAAGTGTACATGTTGCTAAATTGCATTCCTAGTGGCAAAACCAGCCAGTAACCTGCATACTTCTCAGTTTCCAGAGTGTATTAAAATACCGGTACAATAGAGACAATTAAAAACAATAAAAAAAACAATATATAAATGACGCACAGGTCTGAGTGCGTCAGTCGGAATTGTGTGCATAAGGTAACTATGGAATGCTTAACCCACGAGGCGAAGCCGAGTGGGTTTAGGCTAAATTCCATAGTTACCGCATGCACACTATATTCAGACTGACGCACGAAAAGACATGTGCGTCATCTGATTTATAGAATGGGTAATTTTCTTGTCAAAAACCCATTTTTCTATCGTGTTACCCGATGACAAAATTACTAGATGTATTTCCTTTTGGCTTGCCGTAAACGGGCATGCATACCTGTGCTTACCGTTTTTACTGGATGCATGGCCAGCCATGCATCAGTTTTTACTGGATGCATGGCCAAGCTGAGTGCGCGAACCTTTGTTACAAGTACGCGTACTCTTGATAAGTGCGCGATAACATGTTTACCACTGTGACTCGGCGTGAATAAAACACGAAAGGAAAATATGCTAAAAACAGCATATCACAATTAACTTTTTTTAAAGAATTGTCATGGGGACGACCAATGTTATGTCACATTATAAATGTACAATTGTACTTTTAATGAAATAAATCATAGAAAACCAAGGATTTACACAGAAATTAAAAAAATCTGTGCTGTACTGTTGTGTATACTGGAAAGTATCAATAGTTTTCAGCTAATAAATTCAACACAGAGAATGATTACATCGCTGTTCGATTTTGAAACAGGCTCACTGCATGATGCACATTCAGTACTTTCATGAAGGTGATGCACCTTTACAAATTGAAAGGGGGCGCACATGTCCATCCCCCATTTTTTCTTATTTCTTTTGTTTTAACAAAAAATGAAATGGGGGTGCGTGCCTGGTGCACACCCCTCGGGATCTGCCAGTGCACAAAGTTCTTGTTGAATGATGATGGGAAATGAATAACCGACAAAGCAACTACAGTCATGTCTGTTACATGGGAGCAGTGATGAAACAAGAAATGACAGCCTCACACAAGAATACAGGAAATCTACCAAACCAAAATGTTGCGTGCCTTTTTATATCAAAGGACAATCGCTGATTGAATATTGAGAGTGAAGGTCAAGGTATATGATGCTATTCAAATGGCAATCACTGGCATTAGGAACATTGACCAGTAAGGAGTACACTTGAAAGAGACAAAAAAAGAAAAGATAGAAGAAGAAAAATTACAGTGCACTCCTATTTGTACTATAACGAAATTCCAGTGAAGCAAAATTAAAATTCAGGACGCAACATTATCTTCCCTATGTTATTTCATTGTTTAGAAATACTGCTGGTCCCGAGGACTTTGTTATAGACAATGGGAGTCCACTATGCAACAACTACAACCCACAATCCCTGAAATCAGCTCATAATGCTTGGAATCCTGTTCCTGAGATTAGGACTGCGGTTCTAAGCTTCCCCAAAACGTCTCAAGATGCCATGCAAGCTGCCTGGTAGTGTGCTCATTGTTGCCGTGGAACCTCGAGAGATGCCACACTTTTCCAGCGAAGAGCCACGGGATTCTCTTGTCGAGGAAACTTAGGTGTACCTGCAAAAATTAGAGTATTTATCACCATGTCAGTGTCGTTATTTACATTAAAATGCCACATACAGCTGTAATCATGTATCCACTGGAAAAAAAAATCAAATTTATGAGATATTTCGCATCTCACTTAAACAGCAAAATGAACCAGTCAACATTTTGTCTACTTTGACCAATATCTGAGTGAGCTCTTTCTGAGACTTTGAAAGTAAGAAGAAAAAATGTAGGGTTGGGGGTACCACCTATTGTCACCCTAAGGATCTGTAGCTTGTTTATCCTAAAGATATAACACAAATTTGCAGTTTTGAATGTCGTGACCATATCGTTATGAATCTCCGTTTGAAGCTGAGGCAATTTTAAGTACCCAGAAAAGAAAAAAAATAAGTCAAGGAGCCATTATGGGTTTGGAATAATTTTTTTACACCCACAAATTTACAGAAAAACAAAGTTTTAAAAGCACATAACCTATCGTAATCAGCTCAAGATTCACGATCGTCGTGATCAGCTGTTCCTTCGTACAGACTAACATTTTCAGTACTGACACAACAAATCGATCATTGTGGGGAAATTGCGTATAGTTGAGGTAACTTAGATACTCATGAAGGATGATAAGTAAGCCAAGGAGCTGTAATTGATTTGACATCATTTGTACATCAACAAATTTACGGAAATACGACGTTTGAAAAGCACAAAACCTACCGTAATCAGCTCAAGATTCGCGATTGCCGTGATCAGGTGTACGCACAACACGCACAACAGTACCAGCAGAATCGACAGTGAACAGGTACTCCTTGATGCCGTGATTTCAGCTTGATCCTTCTTCGAAATTGCATGATGATAAATATGACCTTCTTTTCCTCTTATGTGTTGATTTTAAGGCTTCCAATTTCTACCTCAACTTGCTAAAAAACAGTCTAACAAAGCGGAAAAATGTCACATTTCCGTACTGAACAGTAGTCACGATACGTGTGTTGCATGCGGTAAGCCTACACTACCACTACACACACCGCGGCCGCTGCTGTTATGCAGCAATCCCCATAGTATAACACGTAGATGGCTTGTAAACAAGGGTCTCCGGGGCAGTTGACCAATCGTGAACGCGTATTTCGATCACGTGTACGCCATGACAATGTGTACTAGGGTTCAACGCAGAATTTCTTACACACGATCGCTAAAAGAACAGTCATTTTCGCCGTAAACGAAGGCGATTTGGTCCTCAGACGTAAGATTTTGTCAACTTTTGAGACTGATATCCCACCTTTCTCTTCAAAATTTCACATTTTGTAGATTGTATTTCGAAATGTTGTTGATATCATCAGAAACTAGAACATTTCCCGTACAACATGATACCAAAATGTCAAGTTGGTCCCTGAGGTCACTTTTTGACCTTTTTCGGGCTGTCGTGCGTAATCACTTTGCCGAGAAGTGTCGGGTTTTGGCAGAGGCCGGGTCTCATATACACTATTTCGGGGCCAGTTCTGAAAATTTCTAAAAACGAGGTTTACGAAGAAAATCTGCTGTCATTTTTTCACTATTCATTTTCTGGAAATGCCCAGCACATATGATAGAGAAGGGAAATTTCCGCATTGAATCCAAGAATTTTCTTTTTTCTAAATTGATTCCTTATCGAGATATTTATGATTGAAAATGCCCTTAAAAAACGAAAATTATAAAAAAAAATGATTTTTTAGTTTTTTTGCTCTCTTTTTTCTGTTTGATAGAATTTATTTTAATCCTTTTGTGTGATTATTCTTTGGATAGAACTGTACATATCTGCCAAAAAACAATTTTGGATTCTCACACCGATTTTTAAGAATTTAAGAAAAAATACAAAGGTACAATAAAGTCCTTTTTCGGGTACATGGTCTTTTTAAGGGTACTTAAAAGTCCTTTTACGGGGACTCAAAGGTCCTATGTACCCGAAAAAAGACTGTCCCCCAAAAAGGACTCATGTACCTGAAAAAAGACCTTTCGGTACCCCAAAAAAGACCATCCCCCTAAAAGGACTTTTAAGTCCCCCAAAATAGACCTTTGAGTACCTGAAAAAAGACCAAGTACCCCGAAAAAGGACTCCCGTCGACCCGAAAAAAGACCTTTATGTACCCCACAAAGGACCTTTAGGTCCCCCAAAAAGGACATGTAACCCAAAAAGGACCTTTATGTAACCCAAAAAGGACCGTTATGTCCCCCAAAAAGGACCATCCCCCAAAAAGGACAGGTACATAATGGTCTTTTATGGGGGCCGTCTTTTTTAGGGTACATAAAGGTCTTTTTCGGGGGTTACGGAGGTCCTTTTTTATTTGAAATCTAGCCCTAACCCTAACCCTAACCCTAACCCTAACCCTAACCCTAACCCTAACCCTAACCCAACCCTAAACCCAACCCTAACCCCAACCCTAACCCCAACCCTAACCCTAACCCTAACCCTAACCCTAACCCTAACCCAACCCTTACCCTGATGATTTTATACGATGTACTTCTGCATACGCGCATGCGTTGTAATTTTTCTAGGTGTGTAATACCATATTAGAAGAAAAAGCGAAGGCACTTTCTTTTTCTTGCACTGTCGTCATTTTAGTAGACGGCGAGTTGTAATGTTCATAAATTTTTCTGTAGATTTTGATTTTTTGTGCTTTTCCCCGATTTTTGGGGTGCTGAACATGAATCCACTTGTTGCCATTTTTTTAACCGACGTGATCAGTCGTCATGGCAACGCATTATTTTCCTTAAATGAATATGTACTCTCCATCAAAAATCATAAAAACATGTAAACACAAAAATATATCGTTATAAAACCCTCTTTTATCAAATCTTTTAAAAATGGTGACAATACTTGTGAAGTCATGGCTACCTCATAGCAATGACGGTTACCATGGCAACAACTATCTAAAAAAATTATATTTTCATGAAAAAATCAAGAAAACATTACATTTAGTGGATTATTTATCATAACTTACTATTTTGATTACCACCTTATTTTTCTACTACGTACATTTCACATCATTTTGCTATAGCAACAACATTATAAAATCTACCTTTCAAAGAAGAATAAGCATTGAGATTGAAAGAAAAACAAGAATAGAATACGTTGGTAGATAATAAATTTCTGTATAGTGAGATTTTTGTGTTATTTCCTTCATTTTGTGGTGCCGAACACGAATCCACCTGTTGCCATATTTCTAAATGACATCTTTAGCCGTTGCCATGTCATCAATTATTTTCTGTAAAAGAACATGTATTCTTTATTAAAATCATTAAAAAAGCTGTAGACACCAAAATATGTCAATATAAACATATTGCTTCAATCAACTTATAAATCACAATTTCCGACTTTTACAGCTACCTCATAACAATTACGGTTGCCATGGTAACAGCTATTTTTTTTTTTTAGAAAATGATTTTTCATTATAAAGTATGAAAACATGAAAAGTTAGAGCAGCATACTTATTACAAATTACTATGATAATTATCAGTTTTTTCATTATGTTCATGCCACATTATTATCGTTGCTATGGCAACAACATTATTTTTCCCAGAAAGAAGTACGTCATTAAAAGGAAAAAATAAATGATTAATTTTTGTACAGTTTAATTTTTTCGGCTCTTTTTTTTTCTATTTTGGGAATGCTGAAAAGCAATCCACATGTGGCCACTGTTCTAAATGTGACCGTGCACCTCAAAACGAACATAAAGTCGCACACACTGATTTTGCGTGAGGACTGAAAATAAGTGAAATGGGTCAACCTAGCCGAACTTTACTTTTTCATATTTTCTGAAAGAGCGGGTCTTCTTTTACATTATGCTAAAATTTGGTATCATAAAACGGGCAGGAAAGTGTGCTGTTTTAGCAGTTTATCTCGAACATTTTTGGTAGAATAGTGTGGTTATGTGTGTCTTTAGAATCCTTTTGTCATTTCTGAAAAACCTTGTCCACACTCTTCACTTTCAACTCTAGTAACTTTTGAAAGGATAGTGCTACTGCTTTGAAAATTGGCATTGATTATGGACAGAATGTGTTAATGAGGCATGCTCAATTTCAATTCAATCTGATAATCCCTTCATTGTTGTTACTCTGGTGGTTTACTTCCTGTTTTTTGTCCCATTAATCGCACAGCTAGCACGGCTTAGTAAAGATTAAGCGCTTGAATAGACACTGTACTTCAGAGCCTCTTTTCTCAGTTCCCACTTTTCCTGAGTTTGTGCTTTCTTTCCAATATTTAGATAGGTTAGGAGAGTCCATTTGATTTGAGTTATACATCATTTTAAAGCTTAAAATCTGCTCTTTCAGAATATGGACTTAACTAAAAATTCGTGTCTGGCGACTTTTTGTTTGTTTTGAGGTGCACTGTCACAAATGATGTCTTCAGCCGTTGCCATGGCAACAATTTTTTTTAAGAACATGTGTTCTGCATTAAACATCATCAAAACATGTTGTTAAGGCCAAAATGTATCAATATATACATTTCTCTTCAGTTAAAAACAATCCCCTTTTCCAATTTCATTGTTACCTTATAGCAATGACAGTTGCCATGGTAACTGCTCTTAAAAAGAAAATACTGATATTTTTATGAAAAAATTGAAAAAATGACAAGATTGAGGAGCATTTTCATTACAAATTACTATCAAGCAGCTTATTCTATTTATAACGTTCATTCCACATCATTTCTCTTGCTATAGCAATAACATAAGAAAAATGTTTTTTCAGGGATAAAAGTTCTATAGCAATCTGTTGGAAATTGCTATAGGTGAGGTCAAATGTGTTGGAGGCATCAATGCTAAAACAGAGTACATCATGACAAGAAAATTTGAAATTTTGGAGAGGTTTTTACACATGCGAATTGCTTGTTATTTGTATTTTATATTCCCTAGGTGTTTCTATGGTAAAAAAAAAAAAAAAAAAACTATTCCTTAACAAGTTAATTGTTGCGATAGAAACAAATTTTAGGCCATAATTTCAAGATTTTTCTTAAAGATATTTTTGTCTTTAAAAATTGATGCATTTCCATGGCAACCATGTTAAATGTTAACCATTATCACGGATATTAAAGGTTTTGAAGGGTGCAATGTGATCAGAAATTCAGGACGTTGACTAAACTTTTGTGTTTTTATTTCTTTGTTTTTTGCTTAGTATATTCTTTCCTCCTTATCTAATGATTAACGTTATTTTTTTTTCTTTAAAAAAAACAGTTTTCTCATGTTATTACTATAGCAAAAAAGACGATGTGGGATGAATATAGTGAAAAAAAGAACTGACAGTAGTTTGTTACAGATATGCTACTCAAACTTGTCATTTTTTTCATGTTTTTTTCATGAAAATATTATTTTCTGTAATAAATTGTTGTTGCTATGGAAACTGTCATCGCTATGGGGCAACCATGAAATTGGAAAATTGTGATGTTGTACTAAATTAATTGAATAAATAAATGTTTTTCTTTGCTATTTATGTATCATTCCTTCAAACGCATGTCGAATTTAAACTTTTTGTACAATCTGTAGAAAGAAGTGAAAATAAAGCCTTTGAGTTGAATTGAATTGAATAAATTAAAGAGACATGTTTATATTGACACATTTTGATGTTAACAGCATGTTTTCATGATGTTTAAAGAAGAACACAAGTTCTTTTAAAGAAAATAATTTGTTGCCATGGCAACGGCTGAAGACGTCATTTAGAAAAATGACCACAGGTGCATTCTTATTCAGCATCCCCAAAATAGGGGAAAAAGCACAAAAGATTTAAACTTTACAGAAATTGATCATTTGTTTATTTTATTCTTTCTTTTCTTTTTAATGAAATATTATTCTTCTTTCAATGAGAGAAAGTTTTCTTCATGTCGTTGCCATAGCAGCGATAATAATGAGGAGTGAGCATAGTAAAAAAAAAAAAAAAAGCTGATAGTCATAATAGGACCCTAACTGGTAACGAATAACTACTCAATCTTTTCATGTTTTCATGCTTTTGCATAAACAAATCATTATTTTCTTTTAAAAATAGCTGTTACCATGGCAACCGTCATCGCTATGAGGTAGCTGTGACATTCGGAAATTGTGACTTTTAATCTAATCAAAGAAATACGTTTATATTGACATCTGTTTGAAATTACAGTATGTTTTTATAATGTTTAATGAAGAATACAATGTTCTTTTAAAGAAAATAATCTGTTGCCATGGTAACGGCTAAAGATGTCATTTAGAAATACGGCAACAGGTGGATTCGTGTACGGCACTCCCAAAATGAGGGAAAGAGCACAAACAATCTAACTCATCAGAAATGTATTATATAGGCCTACTGATTTATTTCATTCTTGCTTTCCTTCTAATTGAAATGCCTATTTTTTTTTCTTTAAAAGGCAGCTTTTGTCATGTTGTTGCTATAGCAACAAAAAGGAAGTGAAATGGACATAGTGGGAAAAAAGCTGATAATCATGATAGTTGTTAGTAATCAATATTCCACTCGATCTTGTCGTATGTTCTTGCTTTTTCGTGAAAATATCACTATTTTCTTTAAAAATAGTTGTTACCATGGCAACCATCGTCGCTATGAGGTAACCATGGCATGATAAGTATTGTGATTTTTTTTTATTTGATTAAAGGGATGTTTATATTGACTTATTTTGGTGTTTACAACATGTTTTTATGATGTTTAGTGAAGAATATACGTTCTTTTAAAGAAAACAAGTCGTTGCCATGGCAACGGGTGAAGACGTCACTTAGAAAAATGGCAACAGGTGGATTCGTGTTCAGCACCCCCAAAATAGGGGTAAAAGCACAGAAAATCAAAATCTACAGAAAATTTTAAGAACACCCCAATATTGTGACAACTCGCCGTCTACTATTTACTCTTTTTGAGTTTTATCAGTTACGGGTATATCACATAAAACTATAAAGATAAGAAAATGTGAGTTGATTTTTCTGAAAACCATTACTCCCTCACCATATATTATGACATAACGCCATAGTTTCTGAAAGGACTTAGGCAACGCTTCACGAAAGTTTTCAGCTCTGACAAGTTTGTTGAGGCATTTTTTAAACAATGTATCTTTACTCTAGGTTTACAAGCATAGTTTGTTAAATTCACATTGTTTTGTCGGTAAGATTTCTATCAGTGCAGAAAGTGACATGTAGCCTATATTGCGTTATTCTTATTGTCGAAAATGGAAATAAAAATGACTCTAAATGTGAATTTGAAAATTTTGAAAGTTGTCAGTCTCTGACAATTTATTATTATACCAGTAACCGTATGCCTTGTAGGTCCATGGTGACAAAGTGACTAGAGCTTCTCAACAATTCAAAAACCAGAATATTACTCTTTGGCAGGGCTGACAACTCACATGCAACGGTGTCCTGATCTGTCCTAGAGAGCGATTGCAGCAAATTGTCCATAAACATTTGGTGGTCCTAATTTTCAAATTAAATGTTGTTGATACTATACAGAATATGAGTTTTTCGACTGAAATAACAAACGATGTTAGAAAATGACAATCGGGGAGGAGTAATTTTTTGTGGCAAATTAAATGGCGGAGAGGTGATTGTTTGTTGACTTATTTCACAAAGGGGCAATTTTCAATGGAAAATGTTCTGTGGTAGCTATAATCTAGTGGTTAATGAAAAATGATGTAACAGGGCAATACTGAAATGAGTCAGAGTGTTGCGGTATAAACAGAAAGTCGCATCGAAAATCTCCCTGGAGGCAGGTATAGGCATTGCCAAAATAGATACAGTAATGTATTCATTAATTTATAAATTAAATGTAATATGTAGGCCTATAAGTAGACATAATTATGGGATATTGATGACCTTTCATCCCAGGCAGAATTGCCCCCGAGTAGTTGCCTTGGGCCGGTGGTTCAGGGGTGCCATATGGGGAATTGTCTTGGGGAATTGGTCTCGAGGGTTATTAAGTTGTCCTAGGTGGTCAATTGCCCTGGAGGGTAATTGCCCTAGGGGGTAGTTGTCCGCGGGTAGTTGCCCTAGGGGGAATTGCGTATCCGGGCACTTACCCCCTGGGCAACCACCCCCCGGATAACTACCACAAGGATAATTACCCCCCAGGGCTATTCCCCCCTAGGGCAAGTACCACCCGGAAAACTACCCTCCTAGGGCAATTACCCTCCAGGGCAATTACCCCCTAGGGCAACTACCCCCCGGACAACTACCCTCTTAGGGCAATCACCCCCCAGGGCAATTCCCCCTAGGACAACTACCCACCGGATAACTACCCACCGGTTAACTGCCCCCCAGATAACTACCACCCGGATAACTACCCCTGGATAACTACCTCCCGGAGAACTACCCCCTGGATAACTACCACCAGGATAACTACCACCCATACAACTACCACCCGGATAACTACCCCCTGGATAACTACCTCCCGGAGAACTACCCCCTGGATAACTACCACCAGGATAACTACCACCCAGATAACTACCACCCGGATAACTACCACCCGGATAACTACCACCCAGATAACTACCACCAGGATAACTACCACCCGGATAACTACCACCCGGATAACTACCACCAGGATAACTACCACTAGGATAACTGCCCCCCGGATAACTAATTTTTATGAATATCATGAACGGTGTCTGTCAAACAATCAAAAAGAAAAAGCAAGCACATGAGGGAGTAGCCTTTTGTCAAGGCCCTCTCGCTGTAATGGGCGAGCGAAGCGAGCCCAGCCGAGCGCGCTGGGCTCTCTTCACCATACAGCGAGAGGGCCTTGACAAAAGGCTAATGAGGGGGTAGATAAATGGCATTTGTCCTTTCACACGAAGGTGATTTAGTCTTTTCAGACCTGAAATTCAGCGATCTGGTGCAAACTTTTGGTGCAAAAAAAAGGAATAATGGAATAAATAGGGCTCTTTCAGGAAAGTGTTACAATCACGGAATTTAGCTCTTATTCCGAGTCATCATCTCTATGTATGAACAAACTCTAGTGAAGTAGAGTTTAGGGTTGGGGTGAGGGAGAAGGATTTCCCCTTCCGCTCGACGGAGCTTTTGCGTTGTTAGAATTGAAATAAAGCGATCCGAAGCACCCTTTTTTGTGCAGAATTAGGAAATTGTCATTTCCCGAAGTGTATTAAGTCTATAGAGGGGACCAAGCAATGGGAGGGTGGCAAAGTAGCTCTCCCATATTCGAGGGAGCTCTTTTTAGGTGATCCGAGTATCCTCTCGGATCACCTATTGTATCTGTACGGATTCTTTCTTCTTCTTCTTCTTCTTCTTTCTTTATTTCTCCCCAAAAGTTGTGCAGAGGTTAGCTCAGAAAGTGCTATGTCTATCAAGTTCAAACTTATACCATGTATGTATCGTGTCCCAAAGACGGCAATCGAACTAAAATCAAAGTAATCAGTCGACCGTGACGTCACTATGACGTCATTATATGAAAACACATTCTCAATCATATCTCATTAATGGAATGAAGTTTTTCAATGAAATTTACGTCACATATATTTCAAGTTATGCGCATTTTACTCATATTCTCAAAATTCACATTTTCTCTTGATACGTGCGCGTACGCGCGCGTTGAAATATTTGTATGCTCAAATCGAGCTCAAATTTTTTTTGCACACGTTTCAGACCATTTGGAGCATTTTTTGAAAAATTGAAAAAATCGGACGGACGCGTACGCGCGCGCGCATATACGCACGCACAGCTCATATGCAATAGAAATTTTCAGTTTTTTCACACGGATCGGATGTCTGAAATGTCAAGAAATATTTCTACGAAGTTTCAAGTCAATCCGACTCAATATGACGTCATACGGGCCCGTCAAAGTTGAAATTCCGCGCGCGCGTCAATGGCGATATACAGTGCAACTATGCCAAAAAACCGATGATTTTAAATCTGATTTTACTCGTCAGGATGGACGGTGACCCCCCATTTTCTTTACATATTTTGAAAGCTGATGAGTTGTACATGTCATTTCATGGGCTGGCTATGCTGACAAAATGATTAAAAGATATCAAATTTCTTAATAAAGTAAAAAAAGTAAATTTTCAAAATGACGTCATCAAATTTCACATTCACTCGAGCGTATCTCACTTGAATTTCGCCAATTTTCACCCAGATTTCAGTATGTTGTAGCTTATGAAATGTTCTTTCATTAATGTAAAAACAACATTTTGATTGGATAACGTCATCACCTCGTAAAAATGGATTGAAAGTATCCTTGTAAAATTTGACCAGTTTACGTGTTATCTCTATGGGAGAGCAGTTTTTCTGGCAGTGAAAATTGACATGACTATCTTTTTCGAGCACTAGCTCACTTATGCTTTGGTGAATTTCTCCCAGATTTTAGTATGTTGTAGCTGAGACTTTGAGCTATCGTGAGTGTGCCCTCCATTTTTTCATACGAGGCCGGCATCACGTCGAAAAACTTGGTTGAAAATTGCATGTGGCTTCGATGCAGCGTCATTTTGCTTAATACACAGGGCCTATGGAGCATGAAATAGGTCATTGCATAGCGCATCCGACTCGTAATCCTAAGGTCCCTGGTTCGATGCTCTCCCCTGCCAGTTGTTTTTAAATTTTTTTAAACACTATTTTTTCTTCTTTTTCTTTAGTTAGTCTTAATCTCCTTTCCTAACTTTATCTTTTTCTGATTTTTTTCATGCTTCTTCAAATTTCTATAAAAATAACATAATTTTTTCTTTATTTTTCTTTCTTTCTACTACTTTCTGTGCAATAGATGAACAACAACAATGGCTATTAATCCCATATTTTGCACATGTTTTGTTCATGTCACGTACATTATTTCATAAGATAACAATTACTTGATCGGACACCATCTTGGGTATGTAAATTAGGGTCAAAGGTCATAAATGTTTCATCCTGTATCTTGGTGAATACATGTCCTATCTCTCCCATATTTTGCACACGCAAAGACCATGTTACAAGAATCATTTCACAAAATAACCACTTTTTGCTCAGATGCCACCATGTCTGTGCAAAGTGCGGTCAAAGGTCATATATTCTTCTTTCTGTATCTTCATTATGACGTGTTATCTCTATGGGAGTGCAGTTTTTCTGCAAATGAAATTTGACATGACTATCTTTTTCGAGCAATAGCTCACTTATGCTTCGGTGAATTTCTCCCAGATCTTAATATGTTGTAGCTGAGACTTTGGGCTATCGTATTTTACCCTTCGTCTTTTTCATACGATGTCGGGATCACGTTAAAAAAACGTGGTTGAATTTAAAACTTATCTTCAATGTATTGAGATGTTTCTTTTCTTTCTGCAACTTTCTTTGCAATAACTCAAGAAAAACAGCGTCTATCACCCTCAAATTTTGCACATGTTTAGTTCATGTCACGTACATTATTTCATAAAATAACAACTTCTTGATCAGACACCATCTTGGGTATGTAAATTAGGGTCAAAGGTCATAAATGTTTCATTCTGTATCTTAGTGAATACATGTCCTATCTCTTCCATATTTTGCACACGCAAAGACCATGTTACAAGAATCATTTTACGAAATAACCACTTTTTGCTTAGATGCCATCCTGGCTGTGCAAAGTGGGGTCAATGGTCAAATATACTTCATTCTGTATCTTCGTTACAGTGTATACGGAATTTGGTACCAAAGATGGCAGGTCTGACTCGCTTTTCTAAATGAGATTCCAAATATCACACGGCGAATGTCCCTAAACACAGATGAAACCTGTATGGTCATGCCTAAATTATGTATTTGTTGCTGTATCTTCGTTATCTAGTGTATACAGAATTTGGTACCAAAGATGACAGATATGACTCCCTTTTCTAAATGAGAATCCAGACATCACACGGCCAATGTCTCTAAACACAGATGAAACCTGTATGTTCATGCCTATTGCGATCAGGACTTGAATCATTGATTAAAAAAAAATCGGATCACCTTAATTTGTCAGTAATGACAAATTACAATCTCTAGTTAGTTTTAGAACTGAAATTCAAAAATCTGTAGCACACTTTTTTTGAATGTCTGGAAATTAATTGTCAATCAAAAAAAGTGGAAGGGGATAAGCGCTATCCAGCCCCCCCCCCCTCGCACGAGGGACATTCTGCATTTTCTGCTTGCATTTAAACGTTTTGATGCAAATATTTTGTGGCATATTTGGAAAACTGTCTGTCCTTGCATGCATGGAGGGGGGGGGGCGAGCTATCACCACACTTCCGGTTCGAGGGAGCTTTTGCCTTTTTAAAGTTACAATTTAGATATCTCGAATACGGTTTGAAGAAATATTTGGGAAATTAAGAAATAAACAACTGATCTTGTGAAAATAAGAGAGGAAAGTGTTAATTAAAAGGGAATTTCCTTTTGTACATGAAATAACTTTCGAGTTTTCCGAATATAAGTGATATAAGTGTTGTACACTCAGAAGTATTCAGGATTTTTTTTTTTTTTTTTGAAATAGTCTATACATCATCCAACAAGATTGAATACTGTTCAGCTCTCTTACCGCTCTGAAGGTGGGTGTATGAACGTCAAGCAATATGCTGAAAAATGATATAATCATATTTCTGCTTCCTCTGTTGTTGTTTTTTTCTTCAAATTTCAGGGAGGATGATTGAACAGGCAATCCCCCCTCCTCCATTTCAGGGGTGGGGGATGTATACCCCCATCCCACCCCCGATTTACGCCCATGGCTTTGTGTAATGTAGCATGCCGATCTGTATCAACGACGTAGGCCTCCCTGTAGACACATAGAGAGAACCACACGTGTGCAAAATACGTATCGCTATATGCTTACCTATACATTCAGATAATTATGTATTTTCTCTTCCGACAGAATATAATATCATATTCTGTAGAGTAATCTCATATATATGTACTGTAATTATGTCACAGATGTTTGGATAATGAATATCGTTTAAATTGAAGAAACTAGCTATAATGAGAATCATATTATTGTATATATATTACATTTTATTATTTGATGCCAAAATGTTGTAAATGATGCCTTACAAATAATAAATAAATCATCTGACAGATGTTATTGAATATACAATGTTTGGCTGTACAGCGAAAAATAACGGGTATCGACAAAGTCTTAGCAACCACAGTGATTCTTCGTTTATTTTCGATGATTTCGGTATGCCCGAGCCGCATTCGAGTCGATGATACGTACATTCACCGTCTGTGTTTGAAAGTTTGTGATTTTTTTGAAGAATACACAGAAACCAATTTAAATAAGCCGACCGCGAAGAAGTCAAAGCATGATTAAGCATATCAGCTGCAGATAAAAAAAAAAACAACAACTCATCTCTAACATTCCGCTGAACTTGAGTTACATGACTTCGAAATGAGATTTCATAATGAATTATAACACCTATTGGAGTTACGGGCTGTTTTTGATGAAGTATACCAGTGCTACAGACAGGACTGATGTGGACAATCATTGATGATCAACTTCACTTAACATTTCATTCTTGAAACCAAGGGCGTACCGAGGGGGTGGGGGGTGTTTTGGGTGTTCAAACACCCCCCTTTGCCAAAAGGGGGGTGTTTAAGGTGTTCAAACACCCCCCTTGGGCAAAAGGGAGGTGTTTGAGCTATTCAACACCCCTCTTCAGCAATGCTTAGATGTTGACAAATGAAACAAAAGCTGTCTTTACCGCTTTTATTTCCGTTTTGAATTCCGCCTTTCCTTTCTTTTGCGTTCATTTTCTCTCTCTCTCTCTCTCTCTTCCTTGTTTTAATGTTTGTGTGGATGATGATACATTATGGAGTTAAGAACTCGTGTACAGTACGTGTTAATACTACGTTACTGCACCGCGCGCGAAGCTGACGCGCAAACAATAGACATTCCCGATCCCTGCTTTGCTTTCTGACTGAATCGCGAAGATACATTGCGCATAATGTTCACCGTTTACCGGTATTATACCGTACGCGGTATACCGCAAATTGTGTATGATGCGTAATATTATGTGTGTACAATGCATGCTGTACAATGCGTACAATGCATCCTATTATGGGCACATTGCATGCTAAGTCAGTAGTATCAACTACCAACAGTGGCATATCTGTGGGGGGGGGGGGGAAGGGGGCACGTGAAAAAAAAAAAACACGAGAAAAAAAAAAAAAAAAAAATCTCGCCCGGACGGGGGGAAGGAGAATGGGGGGGGGGGGGGGGCAGAAAACCAAATCAAACAAGATAAAAACAAAACATGAATTCCATGAATTCCATCAGCATGTTTTGTAACGCTGAAATATAAAAATTTTCGGCTCGCTCGCTGCGCCCGCTCGCCAGATTTTATATCACCCTAAAAAAAAACCTTTTAAGTGCTCGAAAAAGCATATCAAGTGGACTTTTTTTAAGTCCCTACCGGGATGGGATTGGGGTTGAACACTGTTGGTATAAATCGTTATCTATGACCGTCACTATATCTTGATTAGAATTGTCATTCGAAGATTTAATAACCAAAAATGACAAGAATTCCATGTTTTGTAAGCTGAAATACAAAAATTTTCGGCTCGCTCGCTGCACTCGCTCGCCAAAATTCTTCAATATCTGTAACATTTAAAACACCCTCAAAAGACCCCTTCTAAGTGCTTGAAAAAGCACATCATGTGGACTTTTTTTTAAGTCCCTACCGGGATGGGGTTGGACAATGTTGGTACAAATCGTTATCTATAAGGCCGTCACTATGATTAGAATTGTAATTCGAAGATTTAATAACCAAAAATGACAAGAATTCCATGTTATGTATAAAGCTGAAATATAAAAATTTTCGGCTCGCTTGCTGCGCTCGCTCGCCAAAATATATCAAAATTTAGGGTAGCCTATACATTTAAATCACCCTCAAAAGACCCCACTTAAGTGCTTCAAAAAGCATTTATCATGAGGACTTTTTTAAAGTCCCTACCGGGATGGGGTTGGGGTTGAATACTTTTTCAGAAATTAGGGGCGCAATTTTCGCGCTTGCCACGGGCGCCGTTTTCCCTAGATACGCCACTGACTACCAAGTACAGTCAGTATAGTAGCCTACTGGAAGCAGCAAGCTCTGGAAGCTCTGGGAGTAGCAAGTTACTTGCTACTCAATGTAATTAGTAATAGCACATGGACTTGGTTAACCTTTAGTAATAGTAGATATGAATCTTTTCAATGACTGAAAGTTAAAACTGAAAGATAACTGAGTGTGAGTCTACAAATTGTGGTTGGATGACTTTATTGCGCCTAAAATTCATTAGATATCTAGGTCTAGGAACAGTGGCATGTAACTACGGGGGCTGATTAAGAAAAAAAAAAGAAAAAAAAGAAAAAAAACCTACGAAAATGGTAATTCAAGGGTTAGTAAACTGCTTTTGAAATCGATATGAAAGGATGATCAAGAAAAAACAGATATTTTTCTAAGATTTATTTTAACCATATACTTAAAGAGGTATAACATTGTTCAAAAAGCCCGGAAACGACAAAAGATTGTGATTCAGCGTGATTCCTGGTTGGCATTTTGAATACAAGCAGGATGTGCGCAGTGTACTCAGAATATCGGAATGGCAAAAAGAGTCGCTGCAATGTTGCGCAATGTTTAATAGGTTGTACACATTTGCTATCAAAGCTTGATCATTGATTTTGCAGTGTTGCTTTACATACTAGTCTATATTAAGATGCCTTGCATTGCCAATAATAAGATTTGGCCTTGGCTATTTCCTAACTTTTCCATCTATATGAAACACACACACTCACAAACACAAACAAATTAGGGGATGCTCTATATAAAGTGCAGATTTTGGACATCCTTCTCCCGCTTGGTCACTTCGACACCCCCTCGCTGGTCATACCTCCCCCAATCATGAACATAAACCCACACCCTTGACTACCAGTGGTGGATCCAGGGGGCTAGGGGTTCGCATTTTAACCGTTATGCCATTCTCCTGATGTTACTGCCAGTAATTGCCAGCAGTTGCGCCCGGTGGCGATTTTTTTTTCCGTAACCCTAACGCGTCGAAATTGCCAATTGTGTCACTTGAGCAAAGACTATCAGTGTACTTGGCTGGTTTTGTACGCATGCGCTTGGACTTCTACTGTACAGTATGTACACATATACCAGTGGCATGGTCGTCTGCTAACACAGAATCAGATTCGAATGTGAATGGCACGCCCTTCAAACATTACAACGGGTTTGTGTGTAGGTGTGTGTGTGTGTGTGTATGTGTGTGTGCGTGTGTGTGTGTGTGTGTTTAAAAAAGAAGGTGATTCAGCAGCACAAGTGTGTGCGTAAGGCAGATATGGATTGGCTTGAAGTTACTAAGTAATCAGAAAGCCTTTTCTGAGATATTCATGCAGAATTCTATGTCAAGTAATACGCTACGCATGGTATGATGTGTATATATAGGCCTATATTTTACTGTGTGTAAGAAAAATATGATTTAGAAGCACAAGAGATAAGAATTCAGCTGCTTATTTTTATTCAAATTAATTTCATTGTACACATGGGCCTGAAATATAGATGAAATTCTAATGAAGAATATCATTTCTGTATTATTCTGTTCGCACTGCAAGTAGTATACACTCAACAGTAACACGTTCCCATTAATCGAAGTTCCAGAGGAAAATGAGAAGTGAGGACACAAGTCGTACATGGTAAATTGGAGCTTTATTCGAAGACGTTTCACATGAGCAAGCCATTTAGCAAGTATATCATTTTACAAAACTCAACACTCAGTATATCGTGTACAACATAAGCAGGGAGGTGACTCACCTTGCTGGTATATTAGCAGGGAGGTGAGACTAAAATTCTCTCACCTCCCTGGTACACGGGAGGGTGCCTTTTTCAATCAAAGTTACAAATCACTGGTCACTTTCACTGACAGCGATCACTTGTGTTCAGATTATTTATGGGCTGCCTTACGCGGCAGCCTCAAAAGTGGAGTGAGCGTCAGGTGGTGTCCGTTGACAAGCCACGAATGATTTTTTTTTTGGGGGGGGGGGCGGGGGGGGTAGGATAATAGTGCTGCTTGATATAATGATGTGTACATAGGCCGTGAGGTAAAAGAAATTTCATTTCAATTCAATTCAATTCGATTTTATTGTCCGTTTCTGGAAATTTGTTTTGTTAGCATGCATACAAGTTACATCGATACATACAATATATACAGAGCACACGTTTAACATGGATACATAGACATGATAAACACACAAGAGATATACAGCAATACTATGTCAATGTCATTGTCAGAAATATATGACATTAAAGAAATATTAATCTGTATAAATCAACGTTGTGTTGGGTGTGGTGTGCATTAACATACACAAGTGTGTAAATATGTATCAGATTTATAATAACTATATAAAACTTTTAAACAATATAAATTAATACATCTTTACGTCTAAATAAGTGATTGTGTATATCTCGAAGGCTATTTACGTGCGTGTGTGTGCGTGTATATGTGTATACGTGTGTGAACGTACAAAAATGTAAGTCTATGTTTTTTGACAAAACCATATAAATTACATCCATACGATTGTTCTTTTGTTTTTGTTTTACAACAGCTGAGATAATAGTAATTTGCTAGTCAACTGTTAGGATGGCGTTAACAGCTGTCTGTGAAGGCCGGGTTAGTGTATAGGATCGCATTTGTATAACATAAACAATCTACGGTTTAAAGATGTTAATAGCAATGACAGTATTCAATGAAACATCGTGCCAACATCCATGTGACGTTTACATGAATGGTTAGTCCAGCGTGGCACGACATAACTACGTGCATGTATAAGGTTGAGCCAACATTGGCTCGAAACCAAGATGTTGACTCCACTAGGAATTAATCACCTACACAGTGTTCAAAAATTCATTCTGCCCCCCTCCCCCGCAGAAAAGTGGTGTTTTGATGTGCTCGTCACTTAATTCATGAAGAGTATTCTAATAATTTTCTCCTTCGTAGGCATTTGTAAAGATATTGAGAAATTTATTTGAAATGTATTTTCCATGATGTTTTGATGAAGTAATAGAACTGATGTCACAGAGGTTATTTGTAAAATATTTGGAGTGATTACTAAAGAGGATGAATTTAAAATGGAATACAAACATGTATTTTAAAGGTCCTGTTTACCGTTGAGAACAGTGATTTAAAAAATGTTCAAGATATCACTTTTGATGCATGTGTAGGTCATTCCACATCCCACCATATAAAACGTTTTCAATAAAGCATGAAATATAAGGAGAGATCACTATTTTTCTCACCAAACCATAACTGTAGACGGTTTAATCTGGAAACATTTTTATTATAACTATTGTACACATTTTGTATATCTAAAAATACATAACATCGATGATAATGGTTCAAATATTTACATTGGTTGTTTCTATCCCCAACGCACATTTAAGAACTACTTTGAAGCACCAATGCTGGGTTTTTGTTTCATATACAAAAGGTAAATGATGCCTTTACGTTAGAATATGAAATTTTGCATACATGTACTTTCTTTTCTATTCTCTTGTATAGGAAGTCGCTGGAAACGTCATAGATTGCCTGATTTTCTTGATCGATTATAATTTGTTGAAAATTAGAATGATACCTTTCTTAAGAAAGTTTTCCTCAATCTTTAACCAATAATATTTTCTTATTTGCCACTTGAGGTTTTTTTTTTTTTTTCTAAAGAAGTTATCTTTAGTTTGGACTTCCCCTTACTTTAGGTTTCAAATACAGACCTGTAAATTCATCTATTTCAACGTTTGACGTTGTATCTCAGATCAGCAAAAGTTGTCGATTTCTACAGCCTGGATGCATTAGGATGCGTGCAGAAAATGCACAGAAATTGGTTAGGAAAAACATATATCACTAATACTAAAGTAGTCATATGAACGGTTGAATTGGCAGAAAGGGATGGAACAAACTTTATGAACATCCCAGCTAGCAGACGGAGGTCAAAAAGACGTCTCAATTTGGTCGCAACTACATGGTCAAAGTTGTCGCAAGTCTGAAAATGACCAGAAAATGACGTGATTTCAACGTCTCTTTGAAACGAATTTATCACGTCATGTTATGGACCTCTTGATGTGTTACGTCAGTTTTGCGACGTATTTATTACCTAATATTGGTGACATATTGATGACGTAAAATTTACGTCAATTTTGCGACGTAATTTTTACGTCATAAACACGTATTAATGACGCAATCTACGTTGGTTTGCAAGGTATTCATAGCGTAATTTAAATGACGTCTTAATACCGTAATATATACTTTGTTTTACAACGCATTTATGACGTCATATGAGCGACGTATTAACGTGAAATTTTCTTCAGTTTTGCGACGTATTTATGACGTCATATTAGCGAAGAACTAAAGACGTAAAATACAAGTCAATTTTGTGACGTATTATTCATGTCGTATTTACGACGCATAAGTGAAGTAAAATTTACGTTGCTTTGCAATGCATTTATCACGTCATATTAACGTATTATAACGTGAAATTTAGACTACATTGTTTTGGGACGTATTCATGACGTTATATTAGCGACATGTGAACGTTATGTTCTCGTCAGTTTTGCAACGTCTTTGTGACGTCATATAATTAGGCCTACGAATCATAGTTTTATAGTTATATCAGTTTTTTTGCAACGTGTTTATCACGTCATATCAATGACGTATCATAACGTTAAATTTACGTTGATTTGCGACGTATTTATGACGCTATATTAACGACATGTGAACGTTATGTTCACGTCAGTTTTGTGACGTCTTTATGACGTCATATAATTAGGCCTACGAATTATAGTTTTGTAGAGTTATATCAGCTTGTTTTGCAACGTATTTATCACGTCATATTAATGACGTATTATAACGTGAAATTTAGGTTACATTGTTTTGGGACGTATTTATGACGTTATATTAGCGAAATATGAACGTTATGTTCACGTCAGTTTTGCGACGTCTTTATAACGTCATATTATAATTAGGCCTACTAATTATAGAGTTTTATAGAGTTATATCAGTTTGCTTTGTGACATACTGTCGTCAGAATGACGACATTATCACCTCATTACTGTCGTCAGAAAGACGTCGAAACTGTCAACAATAAGACGAAATTTTGTTCAAATGGAAGATATAAAAATGACGTCATTATTTAGACTTCAGAAAGGCGCAATAATTGTCGTTTGTTTAACGTAAATAAGCAAAGAAATCAGACATCATTTAGACGTCTTAAACTGACGCCAGAAAGTCATATTTCTGCTCAAATGGATGACGTCTAAAAGACGACATATTTGTGACGTCTTTCTGACGTCTAGGTTGTTATACAAAGACGTCATAAAGACGTGTAAATTACTAATTTAAAGACGAGACTGACGTCAAAAAAATCTTTTAGACGAAAATAAACAAAGATATTGGACGTCATATTCACGTTTCAAACTGACGTCAATATGTCGTATTTTTGCTCAAATGGAAGTTGTCCAAAAGACGTCATTGGTGGTCATATAAGAGTCTTCTTAATGACGTGTAAATAATTCTAAAGACAAGATGTACGTCAGAACGTCATGAGCACGTCGTTTACACGTCAATTCATGACTTTTTAACGTATATTTGAAAAGAAAACAAGGAATACATCTGAAAGACGCCTTTTCTTCAAGAACAAGGGAAATGGACGTGATTTTGACGTCATTTTCAAATCGTGGCCAGTTGGTTTATCAGTATTTCAGTTTCAGATCTAATAAAGCGCTTGTGAGCACCTCAAGGTACAAATCATGATAAAAATCTAACCTACCCTACTCCTGCAAATGTCCTAAGCCTTATATTTACGTCTGCCACCTATTCATATATAGTTGCTAGCATTCTTGTATCACGTTTAAGGGGAAAAATTTGTAATGCTTTATGACATGGTTGCTAAACTAGGTCACAGCAGGCTCAATCTTGAAATATATAAATATGTGTTCATAAAACACGCTGAAGTTCGAATAACAAACATTTTTTTTAACAATAGAGTGCGCAATTTCTGACACTTTTATGATTATAACCAGAATGTTTACTTTTTCAGACGTGAACAACGACCAGCTGTGACCTCGCTTTCATTTTCTTTCAGAATAACTCTTGATTACGATTTTTACGTTAGCATACACGAAACTTTGCAAGTAACGATATACTGCGCACCTACCACACCCACACAAACACATAAACACACAAACACACAACACACATTGCACGCACTCGCACATACACACAAAGACACACACACAAAGGGCATGGAAGGTGCAATCATTGCACTTTCAGGCGCCCGCCGTCGAGTTTTCGGTGCAAAGAAATCACACACACACACACACACACACACACACACACATTGCAACGTTGCTGATAGATTCCGTACTTTTGTCCAGGCTTGGTATGGAGCTATATAGGACACCATAATATGATGGCTAACATCGTTTAAACGTATATCAGTTTCCTATTAATGCATATTATAAAAACGCGTAAGTAGCATCTGTGACTCTGCACAGATGCTTGATGTTCCAACTTAATGAAAAGACCTTAAATTTGGCTAATATCGGGTAGATTAATTTTCTTTTGGTTATCCTTCACCATTAGAATAAATGAAATTAATTTGTGCCAAATAACATCACATTATAAAACGATCGTTTCAAATCGCTTCCACAAATGTGTATTACTCATAAACTCATGAACCCACCTGGGAATCTGATACCAGTTTATGCCAGGTGATTGTTTCTATATCTAATATATCGATCATGAAGTTTCATAAAAAGTTACGAGTATAACAAGAACTCGAGTTTTGGAGCGCGCTCGGTAACCAGCTAACACGTGTGGATGCGGCTAGTGTTCTTATAAACAAACAAACAAACAAATCAGTGTTTTAATATTCAATAATTTATCTTCATCATTCATTGAATCGACTTACAATAAGGGTGCTAGGCCATGTGGGCATTGAAGGGAGGGATCGAGTAGGAATATATTGATAGTCGCAATGCGTATTTAGACTGATGAAAATGATGAAGCTGAAAATATGCAAGAGATTTCGTGAAGTTGTTGATGGATTGGTGACATGAAAAAAAAAGTATTGATAAGTGCAATATGGTGGAGGAAGATTGCTTGTGGTAATTTGTATACGATGGTAATACGAGTAGCAATTATGGTGATGATGATGATGATAAGATGATTATCCAGTTGTGAAATGATAGTAATGATATTTATGGTCGATCCCACAGATCTCTTTTCTGTGATCGATCCCTCAGTTTTATAATCTAATTGAAGCAATGACGGTATGATTGCTTGATATTAAAGGAAACCAAAACCCAAAAGAGCAATATGGATTGAGTGAACGCAGCAACATTAGTGAAAGTTTTAGGAAAATCCGACAATCGATGCAAAAATTATTCATTTTTATAGTTTTGGTGTTGTAATCACTGGATAAGGAGACTACTAGAGTCCATGACGTCATATGTGGACAACAATGTAAAGAAAACATGAAGAGAATTCCACAAAGAAATCATTTTTCATGAAAATTACACATTCCATCAACTTAATTGATAATGACATAAGTTATGTTAAAGGCAGTAATCATTCCTCCTACTTTCTGAACATTGCTGAAAGCGGTTTTTATAGTATCCCCTTATCCAGTTGTACCAACATCAAAACGTTAAAAATGCATAACTTTTGCATCTTTTACAATTGTGCGATTTTCCTTTAACTGTCACTGATGTGTTTTACTAATGTTGCTGCTTTCACTCAATCCACATTTCTCTTTGGGTTTGGGTTTCCTTCACTGATGGTCGTTTTGGTAGAGGTAACGAGGCACTTGATGAGGAGAACTATAATAGGGTTGGCAATGATAAAGTGAACATCAAAAAATATAGACCTATCATCTATATTGATAGATCAATTCAAACCGTACGTGATATTAGAATGAAAATGAGTTGCTGTTTGCTTTATAAATGCTGTTTCAAAATGCCTTTATAAAGCTGATTGAATTAATATAATTATTAAAATAGAGATTTCATCGATCGAAATCGATGATTACTCTCCCCCAGCTTCTCTTCCCTCCCCATCTTCATCTTGGATGTTAGTGCATGAGAATTTAATCATATATATCTTGATGTACATGAACCTGAACTAAAAAGGAGCCTACTACGCCTTTCTGAATCATTTTTTTTTTAAGCACAATCATCGTGAGGTTGGAGAAGTATAAACCCAAATTAACCAAGTAGTGTATTCATGTTACCCAATTAGACCTAATGCCCACTTCGAATCTGATTCTGCATGGCTTAATAAACATAATCAATGTTAACGATAGCAATTGCTGCAGTTGTACGCCTATATAGGCCTATATAATACTTATATCATAATTCATTCCAAGCTTAGATTTCCAATTTACTTTTGCAAGATATTGATGAAAATTTCGAGTTTGCATCTTAACAACAATTTGTACTCCATGACTGAATTTCTCTTTTCTAATGTTTTCATCGAGACGCTCAGCGCTTAGAAACATTGTAATAAGCGCTTTATAGATGATATTTATTGTTATCATTAACAACGCAAGTCTTGCGAGACAAAGGAAAAGTGTCAGCAGACGGCGAACAAAACCACAGGAATACCAGTAGTGTAAGCAGACGGCAAAGCAGAACGCGATGCCGATGGCGAAGTGGAAACACGCACACACATACACAACACACACACACACACACACACACACACACACACACACACGCACACACACACACACACACACACACACACACAAAGCCGTTGTTATGACAGTTCACAAGGCGGCGTGCCATTCTCACATTCATTCTAATCTGATTCTGTGGTTAGCAGACGACCATGGTACTGTATACAAGAAAGCAACGCAAGTATCGCAACCAACTAGTACACTGATAGTCTTTGCTCAAGTGCCACAATTGGCAATTTCGACGCGTTAGGGTTACGGAAAAAAAAATCGCCGCCCGGTGCACCCCCTCCCCTTAATTTCTAAAGCGAAAAAATATAGCTGCCAACGGCAGTTTGGGGACTTAAAATGTCAAAATTTTCAAGCTCGCTCGCTTCGCTCGCTGGCATTTAATCGTTATGCCATTCTCCTGATGTTACTGTCAGCAACTGCCAGCAGTTGCACCCGGTGCAACCCCCTTAATTTCCAAAGCAAATACTATATATATATATATATATATATATATATATATATTCATATATACATATATTATCTACAAACGGCAGTTTGGGGACTGTAAAATGTCAAAATTTTCAAGCTCGCTCGCTTCGCTCGCTCGCATTTTAACCGTTATGCCATTCTCCTGATGTTACTGCCAGTAATTGCCAGCAGTTGCACCCGGTGCGCCCCCCCCCCCGAATTTCCAAAGCAAAAAATATAGCTACAAACGGCAGTTTGGGGACTGTAAAATGTCAAAATTTTCAAGCTCGCTCGCTTCGCTCGCTCGCATTTAATCGTTATGCAATTCTCCTGATGTTGCTGTCAGTAACTGCCAGCAGTTGCGCCCGGTGCGCCCCCTCCCCTTAATCTCTAAAGCGAACAAATATAGCTATATACAAACGGCAGTTTGGGGTAATGTCAAAATTTTCAAGCTCGCTCGCATTTTATCGTTATGCAATTCTCCTGATGTTGCTGTCAGTAATTGCCAGCAGTTGCGCATGGTGCGCCCCGTCCCCTTAATTTCTAAGGCGAAAAAATATAGCTACAAACGGCAGTTTTGGGACTGTAAAATGTCAAATTTTTCAAGCTCGCTCGCATTTAATTGTTATGCAATTCTGATGTTGCTGTCAGTAATTGCCAGCAGCTGCGCCCGGTGCACCCCCTCCCCTTAATTTCTAAAGCGAAAAAATATAGCTGCCAACGGCAGTTTGGGGACTTAAAGGGACTGTACAGTACTGGTTGAGGTGGGGATTCATGTTTTGAACATTCCTGAGTGAGATAATGAAAAGCCTCTTATGAAATATAAAGGAGCAGGTAATTTTAAGAAGGATTCAACGTTTATATGATGAAAATTGGTTTTCAAATGGCTGAGATATTCATAAAAGTGCTAATAATAAAAGGCGACATGCCACGACTTTATTAGGATCTCTTTGTTTCACCTTGTTTTTGGTTATCTCAGCCATTTCAAAACCGATTTTCATCAAATAAACTTTTGATACCTCTTAGAAGTACATGGTCTTTGACATCTCATAGAGTGGTTTTTGAATATCTCGCAAAATGTTAAAAGCTAAATCCTCACCTCGACCAGAACTGTACACACCCTTTAAAATGTCAAAATCTCGCTCGCTTCGCTCGCTCGCATTTAATCGTTTATGCCATTCTCCTGATGTTACTGCCAGCAACTGCCAGCAGTTGCACCCGGTTCAACCCCCTTAATTTCCAAAGCAAATACATATATATATATATATATATATATATATATATATTATATATATACATACATATATACATATATTATTATATAAAGCTACAAACGGCAGTTTGGGGACTGTAAAATGTAAAAATTTTCAAGCTCGCTCGCTCCGCTCGCTCGCATTTAATTGTACAGTTATGCAATTCTGATGTTGCTTCCATGAGGTGCGCCCCCCCCCCCCATGTCTTGACCCACGGTGCGCCACTGAACACCCCCCTCTAAAAAATCCTGGGTACGCCTATGCTTGAAACCAATATATACATATGATAATAATAATGATAATAATAATAAACTCTAAAATCTATCATCATTCAGTTTAAGACCATTGGATGCCAGCAAGATTCTTCATGTCTTGCCAACACACTTCAAGTTCTGCAATTATGGCGGGTGACAGTGAAGACAGAAGAGGTTTAAAAAGAAAATTAGGCTGTGTATCACATGCATAACAATAATAACCAATACAATGCTTGCGCAATAATTTAGTGATTAGTTTCCTAAAACAGACCAAACAACAAAAACAAAACCCGGGCCTCCAACAGAACCCTGGGGTAACCGAAAGTCATTAACCAACAACCAATAACAAACAACAAATAACCAATAACAGATAACCAATACCAATAACCAATAACCAATAACTAATAACCAATAACCATTGCCAATCCTGACAGAATTCTATGCTGCAAGAGCTCAATAACCATCATTTTTCAATGGGTTAAACAACGTGTGCGTAGGCCTACGTCTAGGATATACTAGTACATGAAAGTCTTATATCGCACGAAATGCACACAAATGTCGAAGAACGTGGCAATAACTCCTACTGTCTTTCATGGTGAGGGAGATATTTATCTAGGGGGTACAGGTCATACTTATCCAGGGAGTATTCTTCGAGGGAGGGGGTAATTGGGGGTAGTATCCGGGGGCATCCAGGTCTTTTTATTTTTTTTATTATTTATTTATTCATTTCATCTATTTTTTTCATTTATTTATTTATTTATTTTTTTTTTTTTTTGGGGGGGGGGGGGAGTGGAGTAATTATCCAGGAGGTATTTTTCCCGGTGGTAATTATCCGGGGGGGTAGTTATCCGGGGGGGCAGTTATCCCGGGTGTAGTTATCCGGGGGGTAGTTACCCCGGGGGTAGTTATCGGGGGTAGTTATCCGGGGGGTAGTTATCCGGGGGGTAGTTATCCGGGGGGTAGTTATCCCGGGGTAGTAATCCGGGGGGTAGTTATCCAGGGGGTAGTAATCCGGGGGGTAAGTTATCCAGGGGTAGTAATCCGGGGGGTAGTTATCCAGGGGGTAGTAATCCGGGGGGTAGTTATCCAGGGGGTAGTTTTCCTGGTGGTAGTTATCCAGGGGGTAGTTATCCTGGGGGGTAGTTATCCAGGGGTAGTCATCCTTGGGGTAGTTATCCGTGGGGTAATTGTCCTAAGGGGGAATCGCCCAGGGGGTGATTGCCCTAGGAGGGTAGTTGTCCGGGAGGTAGATGTCCTACGGGGTAATTGCCCTGGAGGGTGATTGCCCTAGGGGGGTAGTTGTCCGGGGGGCAGTTGCCCTAAGGGGGAATTTCCCTGGGGGGTGATTATCCGGTGGTAGTTATCCGGAGGGTGGTTTTCCAGAGGGTACTGTTCCTAGAACGGGGAATTGTAATGGGGGGTAATTATCCGGGTGGCCGGGGTGGTAGTTATCCGAAGGGTGGTTTTCCAGGGAGTAGGCTCTCCGATTTTGCGTAGTACGCTAATGGGCTTGCTCGGTCGCCATTTTAGGATGCAAAGCGCCGGGTGATCGATAGAGGGCGTATTTCTGCCTCCGTTTCATTTCATGGGGCATACAGGATAAAAGATGAATTCAGGACCTTATTATGGCATATACAAGTAGAATTCCTGCCTAATTATGAAATAGAATTGAAGAATAATGTTTTTAACTTTCCAAACCTATAATCCATCAATGTTCGCCGGCTAATTTATGACCGTGTGCAAGCCTATGTCCTAAGCCAAGTAGTGCTTATAGTACAGAATGACGTGGGGAGCTCATAATCATATCGAGGGCACTTTCTTCCCCTCTCTCTCTTCCTCTGACCCCCTTCTCTCTCTCTCTTTCTTCTCTTATTCTCCTCCTCCTCCTTCTTCTTCTTCTCCTCTTCCTCCTCCTCTTCCTTATTCTCTTTCTTCCACCTTCAGTTACACAGTTTGGGCCGTGAAAAGAATTTCAGTTCCGTCATTCATGTTTTCAAGTCGCCCGTGTTTTTTTTTTTTTGTTTTTTTTTTCACATATAGACTAATTATCCCCATGATGAAATATATTCCGTGGACAAAATAAAACAGATCCGTAATGAAATTTTTATGAATGATTCAAAACTGGTAAGAGCAGACTTTTTTCACTTTTGTATTTTTGCCAAGTTGACGTATGAATCAGCCATCAGCATGCGAAAGTGTTGTCTTTTATATTCCTTGTGCCTATGCAACTGATTTGCTCTGACCTATAATTAACCAAGTTCAGCATCTTATCATCCTTTTTGGATTTGTGTTGCGGAATATGTCAATTATGTATTTTAGGATGTGCTCTTGGTGAAATGATATGGAAATTTTGAAATGAAATTAGTATAGTACCATTTTTGTCGGTTGTCTATAAATGAAAGTATTTTGAAGAATAAGAGTCCAGAAATAAACTGAAGTCTGTGATTGTTCGGTGATTTTCTCATCTACAGATCAAAATTTGTTTGAACCTCTTGATCATGCACACAATGAGTCGAGACGGTCAGAAGATGTGGGATGGGGATACCCCCTCCAACACATGAACGCTTTTGCATTATTTTGTTATTGAAATTCAAATCTGGGTACACGCTTTTCATGGAAAGTATAAAGTAGCTGTGAATGTGTGTACACGTAGTGGTAGAGTAGTTAAACGTCCTTTACGCCATGTTTTGTAAACATGTTTATTTATATCTGTTATTTTCACATGACATAGTACATTATCACTTATATTTTTTTATTCATATATTGTAAATATGTTTGTACTCTCATACCCCGAGAGGAGGTCGATGTAGAGTCAATAAAATCTTACAAATCTTACAAATCTTTCGAAACACACACTCAAATATTTTCAATCAAAAATGAGAAAAATTTTTCTATTGATAGGATGATGAAGAGGTAAATAATTGTACATCTGTCACCTCTTATCATGCGTCTTGTGAGTCTATCAACGGCGTAAATCCATACTGAGGAGTGGGGGGGATGATCGGCGATAGTCACCATCACCACGATTACAAGCCCATAACCGAACCGGCGCAGCCTTGAGGGGGACGGGGGTGAGAGAAGCTTGGTAACCCCCCCCCCCCCCCCCCCCCCACACACACACACACACACTTTACAGGGATCGGATGTCTCACTCTTTTGCGTGAAATATAAAGTGGGAGGAGAGTGATATATTTCTGACAAACTGTTACAAGCGAGCTTGAAAATTTTGACATTTTACAGTCCCCCAAACTGTCGTTTGTGGCTGTATTTTTTCGCTTTGGAAATTAAGGGGGAGCACCGGGCGAATTGAGTGCTGCATGGCAATTACTGGCAGCAACATCAGGAGAATGGCATAATGATTAAATGCGAGCGAGCGAAGCGAGCGAGCTTCAAAATTTTGACTTATTACAGTCCCCAAACTGCCGTTTGTAGCTATATTTTTCGCTTTGGAAATTAAGGGGGGAGCACCGGGCGAAAACTGCTGGCAATAACTGGCAGCAACATCAGGAGAATGGCATGAATAAATGATTAAATGCGAGCGAGCGAAGCGAGCGAGCTTCAAAATTTTGACTTATTACAGTCCCAAAACTGCCGTTTGCAGCTATATTTTTCGCTTTGGAAATTAAGGGGGGGGGGAGCACCGGGCGAAAACTGCTGGCAATAACTGGCAGCAACATCAGGATAATGGCATAATGATTAAATGCGAGTGAGTGAAGCGAGCTTCAAAATTTTGACATCTCACAGTCCCAAAACTGCCGTTTGTAGCTATGTTTTTCGCTCTGGAGATTAAGGAGGGAGCACCGGGCGAAAACTGCTGGCAATTACTGGTAGCAACATCATGAGAATGGCATAATGATTAAATGCGAGTGTGCGAAGCGAGCGAGCTTGAAAATTTTGACATCTTACAGTCCCCGAAACTGCCATTTGTAGCTATATTTTTCGCTTTGGAAATTAAAGGGGACGCACCGGGCACAACTGCTGTCAATCACTGGCAGCAACATCAGGAGAATGCCATAGCGATTAAAATAATGCGAGCGAGCGGAGCGAGCGAGCCTTAAAATTTTGACATTTTGCAATCCCAGAAAATGTCGTTTGTAGCTGTATTTTTTTCGCTTTGGAAATTAAGGGGAGGCACACCGGGCGAAAACTGCTGGCAATTACTGGCAGCAACATCAGGAGAATGGCATAATGATTAAATCCGAGCGAGCGCAGCGAGCGAGCTTCAAAATTTCGACTTATTATAGTCCCAAAACTGCCGTTTGTATAGCTTTATTTTTAGCTTTGGAAATTAAGGGGGAGCACCGGGCGAAGAACTGCTGGCAATTTATGGCAGCAACATCATGAGAATGGCATAATGATTAAATGCGAGTGTGCGAAGCGAGCGAGCTTGAAAAATTTTGACATCTTACAGTCCCCAAAACTGCCATTTGTAGCTATACTTTTTGCTTTGGAGATTAGGGGGGGGGGCGCACCGGGCGCAACTGCTTGCAATCACTGGTAGCAACATCAGGGGAATGGCTTAGCGCTTAAATGCGAGCGAGCGGAGCGAGCGAGCTTTAAAATTTTGACATTTTACACCCCCAAAGACTGCCGTTTTTAGCTATATTTTTGCGATTTGGTTTGTCCCACTTTTATGGGGGAACCATACCCCCCCCCCATCGACGCCTCTGCATATGAGGGAGTAATTTGTTAAGTGAAAGATATGCTGCACACTCTTTGACAAATTAGGGAAATATACGTCAATCTCAACAGTGTACTTATCGAAAGGGATCCGGTATAGCGGAGCTTTTGCATGTTTATGATTGCAATTCAACGATTTCGTGCATAGTTCTGGCGGTATTTGGACAATAATTCCATTAAGAAAGTTCGAAATTTGTCCTCATCTTGGAAATTGCTTGGGGGATAAATGATTTGCCTGCCTAAACACTTTCGTAGGGGCGGGGCGAATGCCCTTTGCCCCCCCCCCCCCCCCCCCGAGATATTTTTGACGCCCCTGATCTTCCCTGGGTATACCCATAGATGTATCTTGACTGAATTATCAGTCACTGTCGTTCCTCATGAATGATTCAGGAAATGGAGGGGGTTCAATTATGGCAATATAGTTTTGTTATTGTTTGTTTGTTTGTTTGTTTTCGTACATATTTTGCAGATGGTCCCAAGTTACTCTCGTCTTAGCATGTTTACACGTAGGCCTACACTATTTGACGTTGTCAACGTCTGAGCCATACCTTACGGTGTATGTCCATGTCCGCGAGCGAGCGAAGCGAGCGAGCGCTTGAGAAAATTATGCATTCGATTTCCTACAAGATAGAATACTGTTCAGCTCTGTTAACTGTCTGAAGGCCGGCGTACAAACTTCATGCAATATGCCAAAATTGATACAATCATATTTCTGCTTCCTCCATTTTTTTTCTTCAAAATTCAGGGGGGGATGATTGTACAGGCCATCCCCCCCTCCTCCATTTCAGGGGGGGATATATCCCCCCCATCCCCCCCCCCCGGGATTTACGCCCATGGAGTCTATGGGGTGGATGTATAGCGCTCACTTGTAATTTTAAAACCTGCAGTTTGAATGGAGTGTATATGGTGATATACATATTACGATCTCAGAGGTGAATATTCTCACAATAGGATCACGAGAAATGCAACCAGTAAAAAGAAGAGTATAATCTGTAATTGTTTCACGTTTTTTTACTGATCAAAATCATCTTAAAATCCATCATCTGATTCTTGGGGAAAAAAGGGATTTGAAAACCCTTCCAGACCAGTCCTCCCGCCAGTAAATGAGACGTCCATGGTTCCTACCTGACTCGCTCTCTCAGTCGTTTCTTGGAGTCAAGATTTTCAGCTGTGACGCCGATGAAGGGGGAAACGGGGGAGAAGGGGGGATACCCGCCTGGTACAGGCGGGGAATCAACCTGTGATGACAGTAAAATGTTGTAGAGACTGGATTTTTTTGTGTGTGTGTGGTTTACATAATTTTCAAACATTAGCTCTTCTGTTGCATTTGGAGATTTTGGTGTTGTTGGTTTTTTTTTTTTTTTAGTTTTTTTTTTTTTTTTTTTACTTTTATTTTCCTTTCCTTGTTCAAGCGGACCCTGCTCGCCAGAGGGGGAGGGGTCACCCCTTAAACCCTCATCCATATAATAATCAATACAGGTCATATCTTTAGTATCATTGCAGGCTTTGTACAGAAAGGCTGCCAAAATCCTTTTTTTTGGGGGGGGGGGGGAGCGCCGGGAGACAGGCATCACCCAAACGATCAACACCTCTTTACTATGTGTGCAGATTGACCATGAAACATATAAATATGAAAATAACTCTTTGTTACGACTAACATATAATACGGAAAATTCAGTTTGTTATATTAGGAAATTGCGTTCCTTAAAGTCTCGGGGAGAATATGGTATTGTATACCAATGGTATATACCATAATATCCTATCTATTATCAAAAGAAGAGAACGACCTAAAAATATGAATAATGGAATCGATATTCATACCATTCGAATAATATTACATAGGGTCTACAGCCAACAGGGCCCGATAAGAGAGAGAAAGAGAGAGAAAGGGAGAGAGAGAGAGAGAAGAGAGAGGAAGGGAGAGGGAGAGAGAGAGGGGGGAGAGGGAGACATAATTGTGAGTACGTTTTAGTAAGGCCTGCAGATACTTTTATTAGTTAGCTCGAACTTTGAGGGACAACAATTTGGAACAAAAAAGGCATTTCTTCAATTTTGTATCATACTTAAGTAGAAATTGTGCTTCTGTATGATATAACAAGGGCCTACATACATCTGAAACCTTGTATGCCCCGTAAAAAGAAGAAAATGAAAGGGAGGCAGAATTTTCTCTATACGGCCACGTGATATACGCTCTGGAAGATCCAGCGGCTTGCATCCTAAAATGGCCGCCGTTGGGCTCCATTGCGTACTACGCCCGTTTACGTGTAAAATCGGGAGAGTGTTCCCTCTTAGCGCACTGCGTGCGCTCTATACTCTTTGGTGTCTACCATAGAGCTGTATTTACATATCGCTAGAGGGCGTACTCATTTAAATCGCTGTGATCGCATGGAGAGCTCGCCGCCATTACTAAGAGTGGCAAGTGAGAATGGCAAATGCATATTCACGCACACTGCATCTGCCAAAATTGTGCATGCAGACGATATTGCCAGTGCGTACTTGGGCTTTAAATGATTTTGTATTTTGTATTACAGATTTTCTAACAGCCATTTATGATTTATGTCGAATAATTTGAGAATTAATATCCCATGACAAGATTAAATGCATAGAATAATACTCTGTAGTACATGTATTCATTTGTGTGATATGTTCAGGACTTTGTGAGAGAGAGAGAGAGAGAGAGAGAGAGTGTGTGTGTGTGTGTGTATGTGTGTGTGTGTGTTTGTGTGTGCAGGCATATTCACTATGTCCCATTCAAATCGTATTCCTAATTAAGGTTGAGGTGGGGCCTTCAGTAAGTGTGTGTGTGTGCGTGTGTGTGTGTGTGTATTTGTGTTTGTTATGGATGTGTATGTGTGTGTAGGCCTACTTGTGTTTGTTATGGATGTGTATGTGTGTGTGACAGTGTGTATAGGCCTACTTGTGTTTGTTATGGATGTGTTATGGATGTGTATGTGTGTGTATTTATGTTTGTTAGGTATGTGTGTGTGTGTGTTTGTACAAGTAATGACCATTTGATCTCAAAATACACCTAATTCACTCTGAAGCTACTTTTTTTTTCAAGTAGCCTAGCTACTTCTGTAAAAGTATGGCCTTTTCCTCAGATTTCAGCGATTTTGCTACCCTTTTCACATACGCGCTACATCGCCCGTCCGTGAAAAACAACCCCTTTTACACGCATTGTTTAATACAGGACTTGTAATGGCAGTGTCCCCAGGGCTGGAGGTATTGGAGACCTGCCCCCCCCCCCCCCCAAAAAAAAAAAAAAAAAAAAATGTATGCCACCATGTGCCTCCCACCCCCACCCCCTGAAAAAAAAAATATGCTGAATAAAAAAATAATCACAGTAGCAGGTCAGGGTGCCCCCTACAAAATTGCGAGGCCCCCAGTGCCCCCTACTGGAGAAATCCTAGCTATGCCACTGATTCCCGCCCCGGGGTTATCTCCAAGTCGCGGTCACCAGCTGCCGCGATGAACAATCAGCGCTCAGCGTATGAAAATTGATACACTACTGAGGAGATAATTAGCTTTAATTTACATAAAAAAATAGCAATTATATTGCGTAACGCGTGGTTTTGTGAATGAGATTATCAAATTATCACTCAAATCGTTGATTTTCATAGCGTGTACGTCTTGCAAAGGAGCAAATCCGGCGTTGTCAACCCCGGTTGTCAACGCAACGGTACATTGCTAATACACAAGCGATTCGCACTGTACTGAAGTTTTGCCACTCTTAGTATTAACAAGGAGGTACTAGGCTCGCCTAGTACCTCCTTGGTATTAAATGGCGGATCGTGCTCCATGCGATCACAGAGCCTTAACGTGCGCGCGTATGACGAGTCCGCACTCTAGTACGTATAATAGAGCTCTATGGTGTCTACCTTCTAGGCCCCGATTGACACAAACCCTTGTTAGTCGTAAAGGAGTCTGCACCAAGACTACACCACCTGGCATTGCTTCAGCGCAGCGGTTGCCCCTTCGTGTTGGGAGAAGCTTGGACCTATTTATGGGACAGCTACGTGCCATTTTGGAAAATCTTAATACTTCTCCTCCAAAAGACTGGCTCACTGAGAGGTATGCCTGACCACCACCTATCATTCCATGCCGACGTCACAGCTGATCGAGGTTTCTCAATGAAAACACGTAGTGTCGCAAGGTCATAGTCCCACATGTAAAGATTCATGTTATGTCTGCGTCTGCTGAAATTGAGTAGACCTACTGTAGACTCGATTGATCTCAATCCAGCATTTGCCCTTTGCTAGCGCTGGATCTCCAGCACCGACACTTATTTTTGTTTTTGTTCGGAACACCAGTTTGATATATTCTATAAGAACGCGAAGCAAGATGCCTACCGTAAGAAGATGCGTTGTTGGGGGATGTATGAAAAGTACCATAACTAACCCCGATTTAAGTTTCTTTTCGTTTCCAAAGGATGTAAAAATACGCAACGCCTGGATCCGATTTGTAAAAATGACGCGAAAAGACTTCAAGAAAAATTCGGACTGGCAGTACATATGTAGCAGACATTTCACATGTGATTGCAAGCGTGAGGTGACTGTCTATAACAGAGGGAAATACCGTAGAAAATGCATCCTGAGGACTGGATCACTTCCAACATTAAAGGCTCCAACTAAACTAATGAATATGAATGTCACTTCTGGTAAAGTACGTGGAGTCGCACATAAACTATTAGTGGGGAAAAAGTGCAAATCAGATATTCAATCGAAGTGCACTCAAAGTGTGGCCATGCGTAGGAGATCTTTAGGTTCCAGTAACTCGACAATAACAGAGTCCATCAATACCTCCAATGACAATGGGAAATCCAGTTCATCTCTACATTCGATTTCACCGAGGAAGCAGACACCTCTGAAAGTGCAGCCCAAGATGACGAAACGGGAACATCCACCTTGTGTAAGTTATTGAATTGTTTTTGTTAATCAGTCAGGTCAAATTTTGACACTCTCAATGGCATTCACCCGCAAACTGACAGGATAGTATGCATTTTAAATTATAGAGGTTTACTGTGTAGTAGTTCTATGCAGTATTGAATTGTATTTGGTCTATCCTGGGCTTTGATTTTTAATAGGGGGCTAAATTATTTTGGGATTCTAACTTCAGCACAGCCTCTAACCTAACCTAACCCTAAACTCTAACGCTAATCCTGCATCCTAACCCTATTAAACCTTGAAGCCACCTAAATTTAAGGCAAATCATATTAATTTGATCCAATTGCACATATCACTTTTTTCCCAGTTTTACCTACCAATGGATGATTCTGAACACAGGCTGAGCCTCTATATTCAGATCCAGGTTTGTTCCTTCACCAGAGGTTGTGTACATATGGCTGTGCTGAATCTAGAAGCCTGAAATAATTCACCCTCCTAAAACCCAGGATTGTCTGTGCAGCCTCTTTGCGTTCTCTTTATTATTCTAATCTTTACTTCTTGTAGGCAAATGATAGGGCGTAATGTAAAGAACCGTCTAGTATGGTATCAGATTACAAACCTTACAAAGTTGTATGAACAATGTACATAATGTATACCATGTTTACTCAGGCTATACATTGTAGTAATACTGTTGCTAATATTTAAATGCTATGTGCAATCTCCACTGTTCATGTATAGTTGTATACTCTTGCTAATAAATCTAGTGCAATGCGATAGCAGTTTTATCCTTGACACTTTCCTGTTTTTTTTTATGAGTTTATGCAATTAAAGAAAGATTATGAAATACTCAATAGCAATGAAGGGCTGGCTGTCCATGCGTATGTTCTCCGTTTTGAGTGAATTGTTCTAAATTGTGTTTCCTTTGCCAGATATACATACGCCTGACTGATGTCAACCAGTACATAATTTGTCATCTGTGTGGAGGTTATTTGGTTGATGCTACCACTATCACTGAGTGCCTGCACACATGTGAGTATGAAAGCACAGAACTAAGTGAAGAAAATATAAAACTGAGTGGAATAGTGCAACATGATTGTCTACATTCCCACATTTAGTACATCATTGACAAAGTCATACTCATGGCTATTATACACTGATGTACAGTGTACATAGTGGGGGGCAAGGCCCAGTTACGTGTGTGTATAGCGCAGTGATAAAACAGCTGCATTATAATCAACGTTCTTTGAATGATTTGTACAATAAGGAAAAATCTGATGAATATCATTTGTCAATTAAATTCTGTAGTTCTCTTATTGCAGAAAGATATCAAATTTTACAGCTCATGTTTATTCAGGGCAATTGGCTAAGTAGACAGATGTATTGTGTGCTTGTGGACACTGAGTAATAGTACATTAAAATAAAAACATAGATCCTTTTGCTGAATCACACCTCTGGTTATAATGCAATACTTGAACAGTATCTGTTAGAAAATTTCTTATATTAAAGTTTAATATTTGCCTCATATTGTGAAAATAAGTATACTTTTTCTTTTCTTTTCTGTAATGTTTTGGTCTTTTCTATTGCTCTAGTTTGCAAGAGTTGTCTAATCCCGTATATCAAGAAACATGAACTGTGCCCGACTTGTGACATCCTCATCCACCCTTCAAACCCCTTCCTCAGTATTAAGTGAGTATTTCATATAGTAGAACAGAAAATAGTCAAGTGTAAAAATGTGTGCTTTGCTTGCACAGAATTGCTGGACTATCAATTCACATTGCAAGCTTTAATTTGTTGCAACTACAAAATGAGATTCTTCATGGATTCTAGTCACACTATAAGCACTACAACATTTTAAATGACCAGTACGATATGTACAGTGTATATCAAAAGTTTTGAGTACCAGACCAAAATGTGTTGTGAAAGGTATGTCGTGAAAACAGAAACTCAGTGTTCATCATATTTCAATGTTCTGGGTTTTATGCTTTCTGAGGCTGCCCCACATAATGTTATGGGTAATACTTAGATATTTGTGTGGATACCATGAAGATGGAAATATTAGTTATACACACCAATGAAGTTTAAGGAAAATCAGACAATCCATTCAAAGTTTGTATGTATACATTTTTAAGTTACAAAAAAAAAGATAAAAAGTTAATGTCCTGTCAGCACAAGATAAAAAGGCTGCAACAATATGTGGTCTTGGAAGTACAATGATGTAAGGAAAAGATGAAGAGAATTATTATACAATGTAAGTAAAAATTTTCATTTTCTAGCATAATTAAAAAAAAAATCACTTGACTTACCTCTTTCAGAAAGCAGCTAGGGAATGATAATGCCTTTAAAGGAAACCAAAACCCAAATATAATATGTGGGTTTGGTGAAAGCAACAATGTTATTAGAACTCATCACTGAAAGTTTGAGGAAAATAAATAGTGAAAAAAAAAGAATAAATTTAAAATAAATAGTTGATCAGCATGTGGCACCTGTGAAATGGCGACTGGCTAGAATGCTCCCTATGGAGTGGAGAGTGAGCACTTTCATTGCTGGTTGGAACTAATGTATCCAGTGACCAGGGTAATACTAGTGTGTATATGCACCTTGAGCGATCTACAGAGTGGATTTGGCACAATATAAATTAATGTTATTATCAGTAGTAGTAGTAGCAGTAGTAATAATATTATCATTATTATTGGTGATCCGAGTATCCTCTCGGATCACCTTCTGTATCTGTACGGATTCTTTGTTCTTCTTCTTCTCTCTCCTCAAAAGTTGTGCAGAGATTAACTCGAAAAGTTTTTCAACTATCAATTTCAAACTTACACCATATCATGTCCCAAAGACGACAGATCTAATATATCATTGTGATTGGTCGACCGTGACGTCACTATGATGTCATTATCTAAAATCACATTTTTATTCATATATCAATAATGGAATGGAATTTCTCAATGAAATTTACATCTCATATAGCTCACATTAAGCGCTTTCTACTCATATTATCAAAATTCATCTCCACACTTAAAATGCACGCATACACGCGCGTTGAAATGTTGACATGCTCCAATCGAGCTCAGAATTTTTTGCACACATTTCAGATCATTTGGAGCATTTTTTGAAAATTAAAAAAAATCGAAGGATGTGTGCGCACGCGCAGTAGAAATTCCCTGGTTTTTCACATTGATCGGATGTCTACAATGTCAAGGAATAATTCTATCACGTTTCAAGTCAATCTGACTCAATATGATGTCGTACGGGCCAGTCAAACTCAATGGTGATACACAGTTCATATACACTGTACAGTTCATATACACTGTACAGTATGTCCCAAAAAAAAAATTACAACGCGGCCTTCCGCAATGATATCTTTAAAAGTAGTGAGTGAATCTTAATAAAAATTCAGGGTATGAGACTATAACTCATTGGCCACATCTTACAGAAAACCCCATTCGATTTGCTTCAGTGGTCAAAGAGAAATATGGAATTTTGTAGAGGATGTCGGGAATCTCTTCTGTCCAAGTTCTGTCTATTGTTCACACAAAAGATCATCGAAATGCTAAACTCGGAAGAATCCGATTCATGACATGCTTTACAACAATCCACATTTCTCTGTGACCGCTTAACCAAATTGAAAGGGGTTTTCTGCAAAATAGAGCTAAGATGTTATACCTTAAGACTCTGAAGTAGCACGTACACAGGTTGATCATAATAGGTGTTATCAATTCGAAAATCTGATTGTAATTTTTGGGGCGACTTACTGCAGTATGTCCCCAAAAAAATTACAATAAGATTTTCGCATTGATAATGCCCATTATGATTAAATTTTTCAAATGCTACTTCACGGTCTTGAAATATAACATTTTAGCTCTATTTTGCAGAAATCCCCATTCGATTTGGTTAAGCGGTCACAGAGAAATGTGGATTGTTGTAAAGCATGTCATGAATCAGATTCTTCCGAGTTAAGCATTTCGATGATCTTGTGTGTGAACAATAGACAGAACTTGGACAGAAGAAATTCCCGACATCCTCTACAAAATTCCGTATTTCTCTTTGACCACTGAAGCAAATCGAATGGGGTCTTCTGTAAGATGTGGGCAATGAGT
This sequence comes from Diadema setosum, assembly GCF_964275005.1. Lineage (NCBI taxonomy): Eukaryota > Metazoa > Echinodermata > Echinoidea > Diadematoida > Diadematidae > Diadema > Diadema setosum. The sequence continues at coordinate 35,452 of NW_027307691.1, read as the reverse complement.
TATAGTTTCATACCCTGAATTTGTATTTAGATTGATTCACTATTTTTAAAGATATCATTGCGGAGGGCCCCGTTGTAATTTTTTTTGGGACATACTGTATACCAAAAAACCGCTAACTTTAAATCCGATTTAACTCTTGTTAAATGGGTGACCCCCCATTTTCTTTACATATTCTGAAAGCTGATGAGTTGTACATAACATTTCATGGGTGGGCGATGCTGGAAAAATGATTAAAAGGTTTCAAATTCCTTAATGAAATTAAAGAAAAGTGAATTGTCAAAATAACATCATCAAATTTCAAGTTCACTCGAGAGTATCTCACTTATCTTTGCCGATTTTCACCCAGATTTCAGTATGATGTAGCTTATGAAATGCTCTTTCAGTAGTGTGATAACAAAATTTTAATTGGATTAAGTCATCACCTGTAAAAATGGATTGAAAGTAACCTTGTCAAATTTGACAAGTTTACGTGTCATCTCTATGGGAGTGCAGTTTTTCTGGAAATGAAAATTGACATGACTGTCTTTAACGAGCACTAGCTCACTTAGGTCCTACCCTTCGGTGAAGTTCTCCCAGATTTTAATATGCTGTAGCTGAGACTTTGGGTTATCGTTACTGTGCCCTCCATTTTTTCATCGGACATCGAGATCACGTTGTAAAAATTGGTTGAAATTGGCACTTGGCTTCGATGTAGCGTCATTTTAGGTCCCATGTTCAAGGCTCAACCCAGCCAATTCGTTTGCTTTTTTGAAACCCTTATATTTTTCTCTTTTTCTTTAGTAAGTCTTATTCTCCCTTCCTTGCTTTATCTTTTTCTGGTCCTTTTATTCTTCTCCTTTAAATTCTATACAATACCTTAACTTTTTCTTTATTTTTCTTTCTTTCTTCCATCTTGGCTTTCTAAAGTACAAGTAGGGTCAAGGATCAAAGAATTTTCGTCCTGTATCTTCTTAGATACACTGCGTATTTTGCACAGATATAGACCTTGTCAAAAGAATGATTTCATAAGATAATTGCTTTTTCTTCAGACGACATTTTGCATGTCAAAATGAGGTTCATTTTGTCTCTTTGTTAACATAATATGTGACTGTGCACCTCAAAACGAACATAAAGTCGCACACACTGATTTTGCGTGAGGACTGAAAATAAGTGAAATGGGTCAACTTAGCCGAACTTGACTTTTTCGTATTTTCTGAAAGAGTGGGTCTTCTTTTACATTATGCTAAAATTTGGTATCATAAAACGGGCAGGAAAGTAGTTTTTTAGCAGTTTATTTCAAACATTTTTGGTAGAATAGTGTGATTAGGTGTGTCTTTAGAGTCCCTTTTTCATTTCTGAAAAACCTTGTCCACACTCTTCACTTTCAACTCTAATAACTTTTGAAAAGATAAAGCTACTGCTTTGAAAGTTGGCATTAATTATGGACAGAATGTATTAATGAGGCATGCTTAATTTCAGTTTAATCTGATAATCCCTTCATTGTTGTTACTCTGGTGGTTTACTTCCTGTTTTTTGTCCCATTCATCGCACAGCCAGCACGGTTTGGTAAAGATTAAGCGCTTGAATAGACACTGTACTTCAGAGCCTCTTTTCTCAGTTCACACTTTTCCTGAGTTTGTGCTTTCTTTCCAATATTTAGATAGGTTAGGAGAGTCCATTTGATTTGAGTTATACATCATTTTAAAGCTTAAAGTCTGCTCTTTCAGAATATGGTCTTAACTAAAAATTCATGTCTGGCGACTTTTTGTTTGTTTTGAGGTGCAGGGTCACATATGTCCTTTCCATTTTAAATATGTAGGCATGACAGGTTTGATTCCCTTTTCTTCGATGAGAATCTCAGAAATCATTTATATATCGGATCACCTAATTTGTCAGTCTTGACAAATTCTTGAATCTAGTTATTAATTCATTCCATCTTCACTGCTCTATTGCTGATATCTACAGTTAAATCCTTGTTTTCAGTCTCTGTTTTACACCATTAGACAACATTGTATGGTTGTAAGTACATCAAAAAATAAGAATAATGCTCATTGAGATGTCAATCTTATGAGGATATGTTAATTGCAGCGTGGTATACATTGTTTCCCTACATTATCTTAAGATTATTTGACACATTGACTCCTGAATTCATTCATGTAGTAAATGTGACCCTGCATCAAAAAAACAACAAAATGCTGCAAGACATGGATTTTTAGTTATGATCAGATTCTTAAAGAGCAGACTTTAAGCTTTAAAATAATGTATAACTCAATTCAAATGAACTCGCCAAACCTATCCTAATATTGGAAAGAAAGCACACACTTTGGAAAGTGTGAACTGATAAAAGAGGCTCCCCTGAAGTACAGGGTCTATTCAAGTGCTTATTCTTTACTAAGCCATGCTAGCTGTGGGATGAATGGAACAAAAAATGGGATGTTAACCACCGGAGCAACAACAATAAAGGGATTATCGGATCAAGCTGAAATTGAGTATGCTTCATTAACACATTATGTACATGATTAATGCCAGATTTCAAAGCAGTAGCATGATTTTTTCCAAAGTTATTTGAATTGAAAGTGAAGAGAATAGACAGGGTTTTTACGAAATGAAAAGAGGACTCTGGGAAACACCTAATCACACTATTCTACCAAAAAGTGCTGGAGAAAAACTGCTTAAAGGGATGGTACAGTATTGGTGGAGATGAGAATTGGGCTTTTAACTTTTTGCGAGATACCAAGAAAAATCGTACAGAGCGTACCATTTTAAGAGGAATTCAAAGTTTATTTGATGAAAATCGGGTTTGGAATGACAAACATCCAAAAACAAAGTAAAACAAAGCGATCATAATAAATGGTGGGTCCCACACCTTATTAGAATCGCTCTGTTTTGGATATCTCAGCCATTTCAAAACCAATTTTCATCAAATAAATGTTGAATTCTTCAGTGAATTACATGCTCTTTCATATTTTATAAGAGGTTTCTCATTATCTCACAAAAAAAAAAATGTTAGAAACCTGAAATTAGTTCTCAACCAAAACTATATGATCCCTTTTAAACATAATTTCCTCTTTGTTCTATGATCACAAATTTCAGTATAATGTAGAAGAAGACTTACTCTTTCAGAATATATGAAAAATTCAAAATTGCCTTTGTTGACCTGTTTCACCTTTCTTGAGTCCTCACGTAAAATCAAGGGGTGCGACTCTTTGTTTAGTAGTTTACTGACTGCCCTCTTATTTGTTTTCATACTTTAAACAGACTAGACAGAACAATGCAAGATATTGTCTACAAGTTGCTGCCGTATATTCAAGAAGGTATGTTCCATTTCTGTGTATCTGCTGAGGTACTTGCACATGTTTTCACTTAATGAGTTCAGTTTGTACCTTTAAAGTAAATGGAATTGTCAACTTACACATTTAGGACAGCAAAGCTACCAGGTTATTTAAATCATTTATTGATCAGCAAGTGTTTCCAAGAAAAGCTTTCTAAATCTCTGGCAATTTTAGAAACAATGCACTAGTATGTAGTCAGGACCCAGAATTAGCAGTGTCCTGGTGACCTGGGGTCATTAAAAATTGTTGTCGTGTTGCCAAACTATACCTGCATTTGGTGGCCTGATCAGGCAACTAGGATTCAAAATGGATTGTTACGTATGCTTTTATTCCGGACCACTACATATCTTTTTGGGGGCCACAAAAATTTCAGACTTCAAGACCTTAGTGGCCCAAACAGGCCACCAGACAAAAAACAAAACAAAACAAAACAAAAAACAAAAACAAAAAACTAGTTTTGGGCCCTGATATATATTATTTATTTTTTATTGAAACATAATTATCTATTCAGGATTGCTCGATCAGCATGAGCTGTTTTTCATCAAGGTCCTGAGATAAAACATAAAAATACAGACAAAAATTCAATCATTACAGTTAATTGTCATCAGTATGAAAATCCAAATCAGCTGCAGTAATTGAAATAACAAATCAGATAAATAGGTAATTATCAACAACGTAAAATTCTTATTTTCAAATTCGCTTTTGCAAATCCTGTGGCAAGAAGACTGCAGAGACAGACAAAGAAAAAAATCTGAACGAACCTAGCATCAGAAAACATGTTAGCATAAATGCCGGCATACATGTCACTCTTTTCAAAGGGAATAATACGCAGTTCAGCACACACAGTTATGACATACACATATCCACCCACTCTCACACCCACAGTCACACACACACACACACACCAAAGAATAATCATAAGATTCACAAGCATAAGAAACATGATAATATTCCCTCACAGTCTCTTGCAGAAAGAGGTTACAAAAAAGCCAACAATCAACAATTTTCAATACTGGAATAAAAGTAACAGGAAAGATTATCTGCAGCTGAGATGGTCACAACAACAGTATACATCACAAAAAATATAACTGCTTTATACACGCTTAAAATTCTGAACAGTCCATGCATTTTGTAAAGTGTCTGGTAATGAATTCCATACTTGTGCTCCTGAGGAAAGAAAACACTTCTTGAAACATGGCATGATTTGGTTTTGGAATGACCACATTCAGTGAGTCGGCTGAACGAGTGTTATGAGAATGCCTTTCACAGACCATTTCTATTTCATTAACCATATGAGTGGGAGCTAAACCATTTACACATTTGTACATTAATGTTGCCAAAAAATAATCTCGCCGATGCTCAAATGATTGCCATTTAAGTTCTTTGATAAGATTAGCATCACGACTATTAACATACTGTAAAACGAGGAATGTTCGCGTGCATTTTAATTTTGCGAATTTTGCGAGCGCGAAGATTCGCGAAATTAAAATGCATGCAAACATTCTTTTATACACAATATGCATTGAATGCCAGTGGCAGTTCGCAAAAATTTCATGCCGCAAAAAAGGCTGTCTGCTCCAATTCGCGAAAAATTCATGCCGCGAATATATCATGTTTTACAGTAATCGTAATTGCTTTTCACCACTCTTGCTGCTCTTTTGCAGACGTTACAAATTATCCAATGATTTAGAAGTACCTCTGAAGATGTACTTGATTGCACTACTCTACAATAAAAGTGGTTGTAGAAAAACTGTTGAAAACACACTTTCCTGTTTATTTCATGACCCCAAACTTATGAATAATGTACACGAAGAATAGCTCTTTCAGAAAGTATGAAAAACTCAAGATTGACTTGGTTGACCTGTTTCACCCTTTTAAGGTCCTCACGCAAAATCAAGGGCTGCGACTTTGTGTTCGTTTTGTGATGCATGGTCACATTTAGTGATTCATGAGGGGGTTATTTTATCAAAATAGTACCAAGCTTCTGCTGTTTCATAGTAGTTCATTTTTGTTTTGTAAATGATTAGCAACACTGATTGGTGATGACTATGCATTTACCTGTTTTGCTTTAAAAAAAAATAAAATAGATGAGTTGGCACGTCAAAGAAGATTTTGGAAAGAGAGGAACCTAGAGGCACCACAACAAGGTAAGTACACTGTACGATCATATGTGTTGTGATGTCCAGCATCTCACATATATATTTCTACATGACTCTATTCCCAAGTACAAATCAACACTACAAATCAACACTAAGGGCCCCATTTCTCTCTCTCTCTCTTCTTTCAATCTTTGAAATAACAACAACAACAACACTAAGTCTCTGTTCATCATCAAATGCATTGTTACTCCAAACACCCAGAAAAAAAAACAAGAATGGGGATCATGCTTTTTCTGTTATGGGACCAGAACTGTGGTATCAGCGACCTATTTAGTTACTCCAACTGTCATCTACGGAAATATTAAAGTATGGTGAACAAGAAAAAAATGTCGGTATTCATAAACAAAGTGATTTATATATTTCTGCAAAGCTTAAGTCTCTATGAATATGAATAGTTAACTTTCAGAAGGTGAAAATGTCTTTAGAACGATTGAGAGATGGTGTTTTGAGGCCCTTTTTAGACCACCTGAACCCGATCTGATGGCGAAATTTTGGTGACCAAAATTATGACGTCATGACATGGACAAATCAGCCCTGCGCTTGCTGATTGGATACGCTAGCTAACTTTGCACCTAAGCTGCGCTCTGTATCACGCCGCGCGCGCCGTGGTTCGCATTCAAAGCGTGCATTCTGCATGATGACCTGAGTGCACCGAGGTATCTGTACGTGTCTTATTTACTCTATCAAGCAAAATTGAGTTATAATTTCACTTATTGAATCCATCTTCCTTCGAATTACCATGAAGTATACCTTTTTAAATTTCTACTTGCGCTTTCGCGCCTCAGTCTCTACTCTTAAACAGCTTATAGTAACCGTTTAATAGGCCTAGTTAGTACAGTAGTAGAGCCTAACGTTACGGTAGAACAAGAACTCTGACCTAGCTAACGTAAGGATCTACGTAGTGGAGTAGCCTATGTAGGGTTGGACCTACTACTCATCGACCGCCTAATGTTTATTTGCTTGATAAGAATATTTAACACTGAAATTCACGTAAAAAAACTTGACCTACAAAAAATGTACGTGATTGAGAAAATCCAGCTCTATCAAATGCCGTTGTTCCCTTTTCGATTCGAAGTTTCAATGCAAAAATATCGCCGACGAACTAGCATGGCCTCGTTTCAACTCCCCGCGGTAAATCGCGTTATCAGGATCGACCGCTGTTTTTTGCATTGATAATGCACGCAAACCGAGTTGTATTGAACACCGTGTTGTAGAAAACGTCAGCGAAGCTTTTTAGGAACTTCCATAGACATTACATTGTGCTTTCATTACGATTCGGTGAAAATATTCATTCAAAATTTTGTCCTTGTTTAAATCATTAATGAACAGTGAATTATCGCGTTTTCCCACACCATCCTCATCTACATTCAAAGCCGATCCATTTTTATGTGCTTTGCGCGCAGACGAAGTGCGTACTAAGTGTTCAGTGCGCGAATTATACGCGGTCGGTTTAAAAGAATGTGGTCGATATGTAGTGGGGCTACCATACACACCAAACTAGCTCTCCGGCGGGTACTCGGCGGTTCGCTACTGACGTTGCTTCAGACTATACATGTATTATTAGTATTATTATGGCTATTATTTATTTATTTATTCATTTATTTATTTATTTATTCATTCATCTCTTCTTCTTTTTTTAAATAATGGTACATTTTACCCTGCTGTTTCTGCCGATAAAGCAGATGCGACTAAAGATAGGCAAGGTACAGTATTGTATTGCATCCGCTCACAAAGAACTACGTGCTTTATGAATGGCGGACTCGATGTAGAGCTAGCTAGCGCTGCACACTCGATCGTAAGGGGTACGTTCGTCCACGTCATGACGTCATATTTTAGGGCCCCCGAAAAAGACGGCCGTTCTGGAGCGAAAAATCGGTGAAGTAAATCAGTCAGTTTTAAATCGCGATTTTTCAGTGGTACGAATATATTTTAAAAAGTCACATAAAAAATCTGTTTTAACAGACATTTCCCTCTGCTTTGACACCTTCTTTTGTATGATTTTCTTGATTTTAATGTCTCGTTCACCATCCTTTAAAATTCATAATTAAAGGACAAGTTCACCTTCATAAACATAAGGATTGAGAGAATGTAGCAATATTAGTAGAACACATCAGTGAAAGTTAGAGGAAAATTGGACAGTCGATGCAAAAGTTATGAATTTTTAAAATTTTTGTATTGGAACTGCTGGATGAGTAGACTACTAAGGCTTGTGATGTCATATGAGTACAACAGTATAAAGAAAATGTAAAGAAAATTCAACATATTTTCACTTTTTTCACATAATTAAAGAGCACTTGACTTGCCTCTTTCTAAAGGCAATGGGAATAATATTACCCGTAACATATGTCAGTAACGAGTCAAGGAAATGTGTACTTTTTTCAAAAGATGAAATTTTGTGAAATTCTCTTTATATTTTCCTTATATTGTTGTACGCATGTGACATCATACACTGCAGTAGTCTTCTCATCCAGCGGTGACTGCACAAAAACTTCAAAAATTCCTAATTTTTGAACGGATGTTCCGATTTTCCTAAAACTTTCAATGATGTGTTCTACTAGTATTGCTACTTTCTCTCAATCCTTATGTTAATGAAGGTGAACTTGTCCTTTAAAATGTATCTGTTCCTCTCACACTGAGGATTATATACATGTAACTGCAGTTATAATGTTCAGAACAATTGTGTTCTTTATCTGGTATGTGTTTGTTTGTTGTTTGTATTTTCTTGTCTGTTGCTACACATATTTGTACATATGTCAATACATTTATCTCCTCATTTTTTTAATTGCCATTAGCACCAATAGGTGGACCTGTGCACTATACAAGTATCCACTATTGTCAGTAGTAGTAGTAGTAGCAGCAGTAGTGTCATTGTTATTATATGTAGCAAGCTATGTATGAATATAGCTTCTCCATTTAGAACCAAGTGTGCTGATTTGGGTGGTTTTTTTTTTTTCTTTTAAAAAAATCTAATAAGTTTTATTCATCATCGTTGTTTATAAAATATTAATCCCAGCTTAACCATCATCTCCTTCACATACTGATCTAAAGACAAGAACTGATGTCATGACTTTGCTAAGAATGAAAACACAAAGTGAGATTTATTGGTCAAACTGTAGGCAAATTTATTTTGCCAGAGAGGCAATGAAAAGCACAGCCACAAGGCCCACAATAGTTTGGGATAGATAAACCATCTTTTGGAATTCCAGTAAGAATTAATAACTTTAAAAGATGTTTGATAAAGTGTGATCAAATATCTAGGATGAAGTGGGTGAGACACAATCATTGCTGACAACTTTGTCTTGATAGTAAAGTCATGTAACATTGTATAGGCAGTCAATTTTCTTTTGTTCTGTAATCTCCACTATTCTGTTCATTCATGTGAATTTCCAACATGCACAATGTCTCATGAAAAATTTCATGATAATCACTGAATACAGGTATTGGAAAGTGTGATAGTCTTTGGAATATGAAACTACAGGTACCTATTGTCTTTGAAGTTCATATCCATACAGAAAATTGTGTCTTTGTTTTTTGTGACCTTCCAGAAGCTGCTGTTGTTGAGCCTGTGTCACCTATGAGTGCAGAGCCTCACATTGCAATTGTTCTGGAATATGCTGGGTTAGTACATGGTGTCAGCCTCTTCCTGGTTCTCTTTGCTAAGCCCTCTCCATTTTTTTCAATTTCACAATTTCTACAATGTACTTCCAGTGGTCCTATTACTACCCTAATGAAGGCACTATAGCTTTGCTTTTTATTAATGTGTATTTACTCTGTCATTTGTTTGTTTGTTATATATTGTGCTGCTTTGCCTCTGAAGGATATTTGAGGCATCAAGTTCTAGGTTTATTGCATTCACCCATCCATCAATATGCACTTCAGCATGTCTATTTGACTGCCATTTATTCCAGTATATTGACCTGAAGAACTCTTGAATGTTTTATGATATATTGTATTATATATACACACACACACACACACACACATATATATATATATATATATATATATATATATATATATATATATATATATATCCCTAGTTGGCACCTTAGGGAGACATATTGGGGGGAAGTGTCTTCATTAGGGAGACAACTGGTCATTAAGGAGACAATTTTCGTGTCTCCATTGCGTAAACTGCCATTGAACATGTAATAATAAATTTGCATATAAAACAAATGGAAATGTCTTCCAAATGACCCATCTAGGAGTATATATATATATATATATATATATATATATATATATATTTCCCAGGTATGCAATATCAGTTGGAGATTGTGCAAAAGTCTCCCAGGCACAGATGATAAATTACACTTGTATGTATTAGTATTCCAGCCATAATTTCTTGTAATTTTTTTTTTCCATCATGATATAATGTGGTAGCATATTGATAAGGACAGTTACCCCCAGAGGACAATTACCCCTGGCTAAATCCTGGTTAGTATAAGGGTGAGGTTTAGGTTAGAATTTGGGTTAGGGTAAGGATTAAGTTCAGGATTAGGATAAGGGTTAGGGTCAGGGGAAGGGTCTGGGGTAATTGTCCAGGGGTAATTGTCCCAGAACCTGTTGTGGAAAGGTTGAAAAAGATAAATGGTAAAAGGAGTGTTTCAGCTCTAACCAACAAAAATGTTTTGAAAGGTCATTGGTTTTTGTTCAAATGTCATTGTTGTCATTTGTTTAATCATAATTTTAGTCAGAAATGTCCAGTGGGAAAGTAATTTGTTTTGCAACAAGGGCAGAATGTGCATCTCAAAGTAACTTGTAGATGAGATGGGGGAAAAAATGTACAAGCTTTTTAATGAGCTACTATTTGCAGTGAAAATGAATTTGCTTACAGTATTTAGTGCAAACTGATGTATGAAGAGATGATGTGGGTAGACATTGGCAATGTTCAATCAAAAACAGCTCCAAGACTATAACATTTTAGTATTGGTGGGATGGGACACCATGGATAATAAATAATTGCTCAATGGTGCATAGAAACTGAGGTCATTTATCATGGAGTGTTCAGTGATGTGAAGACTCAACATCAAGAAGTACAGCTTCAAGCTTTCAGAAAGCACCAAGGTCATCCTATTCAGGCTTGTGAGATGTGTAAACTGAAGTTGTTTAGTGTATCAGTAACAGCTAATTGCATGATGTTAAAGAACATTTGTTGACTGAGTAGATAGAAAGAGAATGATGAATGACACCAACTGATTCAATCATTGTCTGTGGTACTCCAATTATTTGTTGCAAATCTGCTGCTTTCATTTTGACCGATTTCCTGCAAAACATCTTCCACAAAATAAATTCCGTTTGTTATTACACATTTTCAGTTTATGAATGACTTCACTGTTTTGTTTACTTACAATTCAATGAGGTGAAATTGATGAAATTTTTTGAGGTTCCAGGTATACATGTAATTATCTTATTTCACATCTGCTGTATTTATTTCCCATCATGGCTGTTCTGTAGAGCTGCTGTTGGTTGCAGTGATATCAAGGTAAGAATACATATATTTTATAAGTCTGCCTATTACAAAGTTTGTACCAGCATTAACCAAGGTTGAGATGTTTTGTTTTTGTTTTTTGACACAAACAAATCTATCTAAACACTACACAAGCACTCTTACAGCGCAGACCTCCACCGATCAGCTCATTTCCACCACTGATCTTGTTCTCCAAATAAGATCAGTGATTTCCACTCTACTTATGCATGCTGAAAATCACCCTTTTGTTACATCATCGGCTTCCAGCTGTGCGGCACCTCGCCCAAGCAAAGCACGCACATGTGCAGCTTGAACTCCAAAGGTCATTGACCCTACTTGCCAAAATATTGAAAATATTGAAAATTCACAAAAAAGCTTGGATCACTACCAAAATTGTATTATCTGTTCCTTGTGTCATTCTCAACATTTCCTGTAAATTTCATCCATATATGTTTACAACTTTTTGAGGTATTTGGCTTAGACAGACCAAAAAAAAAAAACAAAAAACAAAAAAAAAAAAAAAAAAAAACCACACCAATGAAAACATAACCTCCTTCCTTGGTGGAGGTTATAAATTAGGGTCTGTCATGTTACAAGAGTGGTTATAAAGAATCTTTGGATCCCATGTGGGGAAGTAATTAGTTCTGTATAGGATTATATCCATCAACTCCCACAATTCACCTGGCTTATCTTTTCATCCCACTGAGGTCAATGCAAAATAATTTTTGAAGTGCACTGTGATGAAATAAAACAGGAGCACAACTCTCCCATGATCAGCTTATGATGAGTGGGGTACAGGCTCTATGTGAACCAGTGTTTAAGCTTCTAAGTTAATGATGATTAACCAAAACAGTGAAGAGAGGGTACCGGTAGGGTAACTGCTTACATCAGGAATCATGTTTTAACTTTTTGTTAGATATTACTAGAAACCATTTTCTTTTCTATTCTATAAGGAATTAAAAGTCTATCTGATGAAACTCGATTTTGAAATGGATGCGTTATTTAAAAACAAAGTAAATCAAAGTGGTCCTAATAAAAGATGAGACCCAGTATTTTGATATTTTTAAAGATATTTTCATATTAACCTTTATTATGATAAACTACACTGTTGAACTGTACTACAGTTGAACCTCTCGTATCCGGACAAGTCGGACCGGGGCTCATCCGGATAAGGGATTTGGCCGGATACGGGAGACTCAATGCTTTATACATGTACATATACATACACATGTACTGATGTAGCCCATGTAGTACCACATGTAGTAATGTGTATACTGCAACCTTTTCATTGTTACACTCAGTAACAGACCCCAAAATAGAGGTGTAATATGTAATTCATGTGTGTTTGTGTAGGAGTTCTCAAGGAGCTGGGAATCCCCCTTTCCTCCCGTAATTATAAAAAATTAAAAAAAAATCACGGCCAGATTGCGTCCGTATAATAGAGAGATCCGGATAAAGGGAGGCGGGATAAGAGAGGTTCAACTGTATTCTCTATAAATTTTCTTTATAAAGCTACCATTCCAAATTGCATGAACTACTAGTATTTTACCTTCTTTGAAAACTTTCCTCTCAGTTTCAAGAGGAATTGTTCTTGTTGAAAATACAACGGGCTTTGTTGTGGGGCAGTTACCACATAATAAGCTCTCTATAAATCTGTCCCTCAGATATGACATTAAATGTAAGTTCTGTGTGTCAGTTTGCAGCCTTTCTTCTAGAGACTAAAATGTGTTGTATGGAAGATTCCTTTATACTCCTATCTGAGTGGTTTATGTCTTACTGGTAAATGCTGCCAATTCTGATAACCTTTTTGTCGTCTTGAGTTTTGCTTTGTATTGATTTGATACTGACTGTGTTCCATCAATTTACAATAACTGTTTTTACTAGCCTCTTGATAGGAAGTTTATCTTGGTTCCAAGTCGTGTCACCGTTCGGCAGATTCAAAGGTTCATCTCCCTCAAGCTACAGTTGAAGAGTTCCTTAGAGGTAAACTGTATAATTATAAACATTGTTGTTATTACCCCCACAGTCTTTCATCTCTCTCTCTTTTTTCTAATAGTTGTGCCATATTGTATTATATATGTCACTTCCATCTTTTCTCCATACCCACCCCTCTCAAAAAAAAAAATGATACAATGTATAAAGAAAAATCATGCTGTTTAGCTTATCTGAGCTTGGGCTTAAAGGACAAGTTCACCTCATAGAGCTGTATTTACATATCGCTAGAGGGCGTACTCATTTAAATCGCTGTGATCGCATGGAGAGCTCCGCCATTACTAAGAGTGGCAAGTGAGAGTGGCAAGTGCATATGCACGCGCACTGCATCTGCCAAAATTGTGCATGCAGACGATATTGCCAGTGCGTACTTGGGCTTTAAATGATTTTTTATTTTGTATTACAGATTTTCTATCAGCCATTTATGATTTATGTCGAATAATTTGAGAATTAATATCCCATGACAAGATTAAATGCATAGAATATATACTCTGTACATGTAGTACATGCATTCATTTTGTGTGATATGTTCAGGACTGTGTGTGTGTGTGTGTGTGTGTGTGTGTGTGTCTGTGTGTGTGTGTGTGTTTGTGTGTGCAGGCATATTCACTATGTCCCATTCAAATTATTGTATTTCTAATTAAGGTTGAGGTGGGGGCCTTCAGTAAATGTGTGTGTGTGTGTGTATTTGTGTTTGTTATGGATGTGTATGTGTGTGTAGGCCTACTTGTGTTTGTTATGAATGTGTTATGGATGTGTATGTGTGTGTGTGTGTGTGTAAGCCTACTTGTGTTTGTTATGGATGTGTTATGGATGTGTATGTGTGTGTGTGTAGGCCTACTTGTGTTTGTTATGGATGTGTTATGGATGTGTATGTGTGTGTATTTATGTTTGTTATGTATGTGTGTGTGTGTTTGTGTCACCCGTGCGCACGCGCGCACGCGTGTGTGTGTGTGTGGGTGTACAAGTAATGATCCTTTGATCTCAAAATACACCCAATTCACTCTGAAGCTACCTTTTTTTCAAATAGCCTAGCTACTTATGTAAAAGTATGGCCTTTTCCTCTGATTTCAGCGATTTTGCTACCCTTTTCACATACGCGCGTACATCGTCCGTCCATGAAAAACAACCCCTTTTACACGCATTGTTTAATACAGGACTCAGTGTAATGGCAGTGCATGTCCCCAGGGCTGGAGGTATTGGAGACCTACCCCCCCCCCCCCCAAAAAAAAAAAACCAACAACAACAACAAAAAAAACGTTTGCCACCATGTGCCTCCAACCCCCACCCCCTGAAAAAAATAAAATAAAAAAATAAGCTGAATAAAGAAATAATCACAGTAGCAGTTCAGGGTGCCCCCAACAAAATTGCGAGTCACCCAGTGCCCCCTACTAGAGAAATCCTAGCTATGCCACTGATTCCCGCCCCCGGGGTTATCTCCAAGTCGCGTTCACCACTCAATCAATCAGATCTATTAAGCTGCGTAGCTGCACTTGAATGTCCGCAATGAACAATCAGCGCTCAGCGTATGAAAATAACATTGATACACTACTGAGGAGATAATTATTTAGCTTTGATTTACATTAAAAATAGCAATTATATTGTGTAACGCGTGGTTTTTTCAATGAAATTATTAAATCATCACTCAAATTGTTGATTTTCATTGTGTGTACGTCTTGCAAAGGAGCAAATCCGGCATTGTCAACCTCGGTTGTCAACGCAACGGTACATTGCTAATACACAAGAGATTCGCACTGTACTGAAGTTTTGCCACTCTTAGTAATGGCGGATTGTGCTCCATGCGATCACAGAGCCTTAACGTGCGCGCGTATGACGAGTCCGCACTCTAGTACGTATAATAGAGCTCTATGGTTCACCTTCATTAACATAAGGATTGAGAAAATGTAGCATTATTAGTAGAACACATTGAAAGTTTGAGGAAAATCAGACAATCCGTTCAAAAGTTATGAATTTTTGAAGTTTTTGTGCAGTCACCACTGGATGAGAAGACTACTGCAGTGTATGATGTCACATGCGTACAACAATATAAGGAAAACATAAAGAGAATTTCACAAAATTTCATCTTTTGGAAAAAGTACACATTCCCTTGACTCGTTACTGACATATGTTATGGGTAGTATTATTCCCATTGCCTTTAGAAAGAGGCAAGTCAAGTGCTCTTTTATTATGCGAAAAAAGTGAAAATATGTTGAATTTTCTTTACGTTTTCTTTATACTGTTGTACTCATATGACATCACGAGCATTAGTAGTCTCCTCATCCAGCGGTTCCAACACAAAAGTTTTAAAAATTCATAACTTTTGCATCGATTGTCCAATTTTCCTCAAACTTTCACTGATGTGTTCTACTAATATTGCTGCATTCTCTTAATCCTTATGTTAATGAAGGTGAACTTGTCCTTTAAAGGTAGGGGATACCTTTTACAGAACTAAAATGCAGCAAAACAATGAACCTCAGTGGACTTGTTTAGGCCACTGCTTAGAAATTTGGAAGTCAACAGTTATCTACAATGTGAATAATGCACAAAACTCAACTACTCAGTAGTTCTGTGTGTCAGCCACACTTAAGCGTTTTTGTTGCAGTCTTCTGTATTTTTTTTTTTATCTATAAACACAAATCTAAAAGTATAAGAGCTGATGTAATAACATATAGAGTGTGTGGCAAGAATGTATATAGAAATGTTTGTAAGTTTTGATGAACTTTATTCACAAAATATACATGATGGACACACATGCAGTGCATGGGTCTGCAAAGGTAGCCTAGTAATGTACTGGAATTTACGGTGAGCCCCGAAAAAAATTCAATTCAAAATCTAACGGTCAATAAAAATGTACTAAATGTTACCTTCCACTTTCAATACTTTATGGGAGTTTCTAAAATCATACTCTCTTCAACATACCACTGTGTTTATACAACTCTTCATTTAAGGCATGCAAATGGGATTCCCTACCTTTAAGAAAGCTATTTTCGATGAGTTGTCATGTAGTGTCAGTCATGCATACTTTTTACATTTCAAATGTCTTAAAGATGTATGAATGGAGAAAAGTGGGGCCAATTGTCATATTTTCATCTTCTTCTTAAAGAAAACATTGTCAAATTTGTCACCAAACTTGGCAGTATTATCTTTATTCATAGAACTGAGCACATTTTCCACCAGGGAGAATCTTCAGCAGTCTTCTACTCATCCAGGAATAATTTGAGAAAATGCATTAATAAGTGTACTTTCAAGTTTCTTAATGACACATCCAAGGGTTGCTGTCATAGACCAAATGCCAAATGCACGACCAATTTTTACTTTTTCATCTTCTTGTTACTATGGGAAATGCATGGTCAAAATTTCACCTATTAATGTAGGAGGTGATAATAAGCAGTTAGAGTCACAATGCCCCTCTGGGGGACTCTAAACTTACCCCAAAATTAGAGGAGCTGTGAAAAAAAAAAAGATTGCAGAAACAAACAAACAAACAATCCATCCCCCATACCCTCCCCCCCCCCCCCCCAAAAAAAAAAAAAAAAAAAAAAAAAAAAAACTTTCTGTGGAACCAGATATGATATCCTGGTGCTATACATTATAAAACTAAAAATGATTATAGTAATGTTTTACATTGGTGAGTGTACTTTCAGGTTTCTAATGGCAGATCCAGGGGTGGCCTTTCACATTTTGATCTTCTTTTTGAAAATGCATGCAAAATTTCTATGAAAAAAAAAAAGAGGCATATACTAACAGTATGAGAATGTACAATTCAATGGACACCATGCCCCCAAAGGCCCCAAAAGCCCACTCCCTCCCCCCCCCCCCCCTCATTTGCTATGTTCTGTTTTAAAGTTAATGGTCTGCAAGACTGCATGGAAGGTGAACTTGCAATATACAGGTGAGCACTAGGCTCTCTTGGTTCTTTACCCATAAACTTTATCTTCATTTTCATTTCATTTCATTTCATTTTATTTGGCAGAATATAAAACAATGTACAAGAAACAAGAAACAAATACATGCCAGGACTCCTAAGAAGCAAATTTATGCTTGTGGCTGGAGCCCTCAAACCAAAAAGGATAAAATACTGTACATACAATCACCAAGCACTTTTTGTGATATGGACTAATACACACAGAAGATTAGTCCAAATTAAAATAACACAATGTGTACTCAAGTCATCTGTTATTGACACAAAAACATATCTTTGCTTAATTTGTTGGCAGACATAGTACACACACGCACACACTCGCACATTCATCCATAGTATACAGAGAAAAAGAGATGAGAAAGAGAAAGGTAGAGGAAAAAAGGAGGTCTAGTCAGTCATGGATACCATCTGTCTAAATACACTCTGTTTATATAATACTTTAAATCTGGAAAATGTAGTACTAGATTTAAGGTCACCATCAATAGAATTCCATTCCTTGACACCTGTAAAACGTATGGATTGCAATCTTAGAGTGGAATAAGTAAAAGGTTTACGAAAATTGTAGCGGTACCGGGTGGGATATGAGTGGAATGAGGAATTCATATGGAACATGTTTCTGAACACATCGGGCAACATATTTTGGTGATACTTAAACACGAATAACAAAACATTCAGCTTGACCAGATCAAAAATTGGAAGTATCCGAAATTGTACAAAGAGTGGTGAACTTGGACAAGTAAAATGACTATTGCTTATACTACGCAAAGCTCGTTTTTGAAGCATGTATAATCTGTTAATGTGTACTCTGTATGTGTTTCCCCATACTTCATTGCAATAATTAAGATGAGGCAAAATTATTGCATTATAAATATTTACCAAGATATATTGGAAGGCAATACACTTTTTAGTTTGGATAAAACACCTACATTTCTTGACAATTTAGAACAAATATTTGCAACATGATACTTCCAGTCAAGGGATTCATGAATGAGTACGCCTAGAAAAAATATCGACACAGTTCTCTCTATGGAAGTATTATCAATCATAGCATTTTGGTCGTGAAACAACAGTTTTTTACCTCTTGGATGAAATATCATATATTTTGTTTTACTAAAATTCAAAAAAAGTTTTTTGTTACTCTTGTACCATTCACTTAATATTTCAAGTTCATTATTCATTGTGGAAATTAATGAGGATATATCTTTGTGAGAGAAAAGCACAACAGTGTCATCAGCAAATAATGAGAATTTTAAAATCTTTGAGGTATTCACAATATCATTCACATATAACAAGAATAATAGAGGTCCTAGAACTGAGCCTTGTGGTACACCAATGTTCACACTGAGGCATTCAGATTCAACACCATCGACCACCACATACTGCTTCCGGTTATGTAAATAACTTTGAAACCACTGTAATGCCACTCCTCTTAAACCATATAAATGCAATTTTTTTAATAAGATGTGGTGGTCGATGGTGTCGAATGCTTTAGATAGATCCATAAATATTCCACAACAAAGGTTTCCTTTTTCAAATTCCTGTAATATATAGTCAGTGAGATGAATAATACTCAATGAGGTGGAATAAGTTTTCCTATAAATCCAAACTGTTCAGGAATTTAAAAATTGTTCTTTGTCAGAAAGGTATAAAGTCTCTTATACATAATTTTTTTCTAACAGCTTGGCAAAAACTGAAATAATTGCAACAGGTCTGTAATTTGAAATATACTCAGGCTTACCCTTTTTAAATAATGGAATAATTTTTGCAAAATTCAATTTTTCTGGAAAGATACCACAGCTAAATGATGCATTGAAAATATCACACAAAGGTTTGGCAAAATAATGAATACATTCCTTGACTACTCGGGGAAGTATATCATCTGGCCCAGATGCTTTTGATGTATCTAACAAAGAGGCTATTTCAATTATTTCGTGAATAGAAGTTGGTGACATAAAAAAGGAGGAAACATTTCCTGAAGCAATATAATCTTTGAATGAACTTGACGAGATTGATATTGCTTCTGCTAATTTTTGACCTACATTTACAAAATAATTATTGAATTGCATGGCTATATCTTCTTTTGATGTACATTTTATATTGTCAATGTACATATGGTTCGGAAAATTGTGTTGTTTTTTAGTGCCCAATATGGTATTAATTTCTTTCCAAGTTTTTTGCATATTGCCTTTCAGTGAAGAAAATAAATTCTTATAATATATTTGTTTTGATTTACGAATAATATTAACAAGCTTATTCTTATAATATTTGTATTTCTGAATATACTGAGACCTGTGGCTTCCCAGAGTTTTTTTATACAATCTATTCTTATGATTGATGGATTTAACGATACCACTTGTAATCCAAGGTCGCTTTAACTTAACACTTTTCCTGTGTTGAATCCTTTGCAATGGAAAACATTTATCATATATAATACAAAACTTATCAATGAAAATATTATAACTAACATTATACTGGGAACATTCAGAACTATCAAACCACTCAGTTGACTCCAATGCCTGTTTAAACAATAACATATTAGCTTTAGTGACTATTTGTTTTTGATATCTTTCAGACTTACATGATCTATTGTTACACTGAAATTTCTCTTCAGACAGACAAAATATTTGGAAATGATCTGATAGATCATCATAAACTATACCAGAGTGAAATTGCTTTTCAAATCTATTTGTATATATATTGTCTATTAAAGAGGCTCTATTTACTGAAATACGAGTTGGTTTGTCTATCAATGGGTACATACAATAAGAAAACATCATATCTACAAACTCATTTGTTTTGCTGTGAGAACCGTAATTCAACAAATCAATGTTAAAATCCCCTTAAAGATACATATCTTTTTTCTCACTTTGCAATAATTCAAAAACATTATTCAATTTATCAGTAAAACAAGAAATGTCAGTATTCGGTGGCCTATATACACAGGCTACAATAATAGATTTATTATAATGAGTAACCTCTACAAAAAGTATTTCATAATTTGTGGTAGAACAAGATAAATCATGTTACATATTGCATTTCTGTGGAAATATATAGTGCTACTCCTCCACCGATCTTGTCTTGTCTACATAAATGTACAAGGGTATAATTTTGAATATGATATAAGTCAGTGTTGGAATTTGGGGTAAACCAAGTTTCAGATATTGCCATAATATCAAATGTATATTCAAGGGATGACAATAACATAATAAATTGATCAAAATTCCTTTGAAGACTTCTAACATTTGTATGAAATAAAGACAATTGAGATTGGATTCTTGCATATTTAGTCAAGAAATTTTCAGTGAATAAATATTGACACTTGCAATTTGGGTCAATACTGTTCTCTACGTCATCAAGGGTGTGATGATTTCCAAAATTACGTGGCTTTGAGTTAATGACAAAGGGATTCAATTTCAGGGACTGTAGTTTGGCAATATCAACATGTTTAGACAGGTGAAAAAATTGATACATTGTCCAGAAAAATTCATTATCATCAAGTATATGGTTAAATGGTAGAATATTGGAATTACAATTTACACATAGACATGACTGACTAGAAGAGGGAATACTTGTAAAGCAATGCACACACTCACACATACGTCTGTTTAACAGTAAACGAAGGAAAAAAAAATAGTTGCAAAAAAAAGAGAGTATAAAATTACAATATATGTAGCATGGAGGTAGCAAGGATTATAAATCGAACAGATAAAGATACAGCTGTACCATGATGTAAGGCAGTACCGGTAATAATTTCTTGCATTTAAAGAATCAATACATTGCTGTGCTGTTACCTAAATGATGTCAAGGTCGTGGTCACTTCTTATCACCCTTTTGACAGTTTTCCCCCCACTTGCAGGCAGAAGAGCGATGATCCTACCATCTGAAGACCATGCTGACAAGACTTTCTTTGTTTCACGTGTTTTTTGAAGAAGGATCTGATTTTTCCAGGTCAAGTCCTCCACGATGGATATCCCTGAACCTTTCAGCTTCCTTCTGTTTCCTAGGATGTCTCGGCGCTTCTTGTACGTAGCGAGTTTCACGATGATTGGTCGATGGCGTTGTTTTGCGTTTTCCCGATCAGTTGTCCCCGCTGGTGGTTTTTTTGTCTTTCCTGTGCGATGGGACCGGTCTACATCTCTGGGTTCAAGGGCAACACCACTCCGGTGCCTGATGACATCTGCCGCAATCTCATCCGTGTTCTCGCCAGGTTTCTCCTCCACACCAAATATGCGGATACTTGAGCGTCGGGAGTACTGCTCCATGTCGTTGATGCTGTTGTTGAGGACCTTTATTTCCTTGTCTAGGTTTGAAACGGTCTTGTTCAGTGCTGAGATTTCTTTGTCCTTCCTTTCTAGCTTTTTGTGTAGGTCGAACACTTCACCTTCAAGTCTATTCATCCATTCACCCACTTTTTTCTCCACAGCATTACAGACGATCGTCTCCATGAGAGTGACAAATTCTTGGTTCTTGAGCAGGTCTTTCATGACCTGACACGTAATGGCTGCTGTTTGTCTGGTACTAGGTGGTGTGCTGGAACTAGACATCATGAATAGAGCACATGCGATTCGTAGCAATAGAATGGTAGAGCCTAGAGGCTACTTAACTGGTATAGGTACGAACCAGCGCCCATCCCACGTTAGATGCAAGTAGCCAACGTGTAATGTCAGCGTGTGGGACTAAGGCAGAAGTATACATCGTCAACATAGTCACCTCAATATTTGAGATCCTCAGCTACTCCATTCAGCAGCAAACTTGATATTAGTTCTTCATTCTCTCAGTTGCGCTGCGCCAGACGGTCAAGATAGACTGCCTCCTGATGTCAACAGTCCTCCAAAAGCTGAAATTTGGTCTAATTTTCACCTTCGGCGTCGTACAAGTTACAGTTAAAAAATTAATTGACAGAATTAATAGACAGAATGATTGATGAGGATGCAGAAAGACCATTTTTGTCTCACCTGCCTAACGGAAGCAGCACATAGCCATCACTTCTCTGTGCTCGTTGTTGTTGATTGCGGCGACAATTTGGTATACTTTCAATAAACTTTCCACAGCTTTGAGCTATGACCACCAAACTCACACCACAGGTACATCACCTAAAGATGCCGGTCAATTCAAATTTGAATAGTGGCAAAGTCTGACAGGGTCAAAGGTCAAAAGGTCAATTAACTTACATTGAAAAAAACATACAATATTGAAGTGTTCCCTTGATAACTTTCTACAGCTTTGAGCTGCGTGTGACCATGAAATGTACCATATGTACATTACCTAAAGATGATGGTCAAGTGTGAATATGGGTCAGGTTTGACAATGTCAATGGTCAAAAGGTCAGCTCTTCAGATCTTATTGATATTTCCCACCTTGGAAGCCACATCAAGTTATCAAACCATACAATGTACACAAATTGCAATATGCAGGCAAGACATCTCTTAACATTTGCCTCGTTTATTGGAAAGTTTTTCTAAACATACCAGTAAGTGGATTCAACAAATGCAGACAATTCAGTAACACAGTGAAAATTTGAAGGAAATCATACAGTCTTTTAAAAAGTTATAATACATTGATTACATAGAATAGTGTAAAAAATGAAAGGAGTTTATGCAAAACTTGTGTGTCCAGGAGAGGGAAAGAGCATTTAACATACTTTCTCCAAAAGGTATGGAAAAGGATATCTTCCCGAAACTTTTCTGTAGCACAGGTCTAAAAATCACATGCTTATCATTTGAAACTTTGTGAAGTTCTTTAAATACTCCTTTCTCATTTTCTACTGTGACATCAGGAATTATTGAAGAGTGTATATTTTTTTTTTATTTTTTTTTTTGCATGTACTTACCCCTCTTAACCTCTTTGAACAATTTCAAATGATCTTGAGCTCAGCATGGTCACATAAAAATCCATAAATGATATTAGATTAATTTTTGGAGTAGTATGGCACACTTTTTTTTGGGGGGGGGGGGGAGAACTCCAAGGTAAGAGGCAGCTGAATGAATTAGCAAGGTTTTTTCTTTCTTTCTTTCTTTCTTTTTTTTTTTTCTTTTTTTTTCTTTTTTTTTACAAAACAGCTGCTGGAAATGGTTAAAATGCAGCTCAAAAGTATTTCAACCAGTATTGTTCTAGCTGTTAGACTCTGTGTGCAGTTCAGGATATTCAGTAATAACACCAAATATGTATGAATCTTGTGCGGGAACATCAGCTTGCTGATATGTGTGTGCATGTTGTGTATGTCTTTAGACTCCAGCCAGTAAATTGGTATAAAGAGGCTACAAGTTTTCGCAAGGACAGGTACATTTTGATATCTAGTCTAAGATTGCTGGTCATAGTGACTGGTGGATATTTGTTATGTCAGATACAAACCACTGTTGATAATACAGGTTTAGTCTAGGTGCCAAAGTCAGGTTTTGGGCCAAACCTTGTTTTACCATTTTTCTGATATTCCTAGATATTCCTTATGAATAGGGAACAATTCAAAAAACAAAATATTGTTTCCCCCCATTTCAAGGGTGCTGAATCCAAACCTGAGAGAAGCAAAACTCACATCCTTTAGGGATTTAGATATCCAGAATGGTCACCAAAGATTGAAATACTGATATTTTTTTCAACCGCTTATAAGGAAATACTTATATTGATAATTTAATTGTCGACAGCATCTGAATATTCTAAAATCCTCCAGGATGCAAGAGATGTATCATAGGATTTAGGATTCAGCACCCTTGAAATAGTGTGAAAGTACAGTATATTTTTTTTTTCATAAAGCATCGTATGGTCAAAGTTCAACCTCAAGCAATGAGACTATAACGTGTGATACAACTCCTTGAGGGAAGATGGGTAGCTGTTTTTTAATCTTTGCATTCTTGGGGGTATACTAAGGGTTAGGGTAAATGGTGTGTCCTTTTTTCTGCACTGATGAGGTCTTTGCCACTTTTTAGTAGGGAATATGTGGATGTATTTTCTGCTGCAATCTGAGAAGTGGAACCTTGTGCACACTGGCAAATTTCATAGGATTTTTGGATGGTACATATTGCAGTTCCAAGTCAAACAACTCTACATCACTGGTATCCTGAGAAGTGAATATGTCAGTCTAACCATCATCTTCTTTCTCTAGGTGGACATTGTGTGTGATGAAGAGATCTTAGAACCTGAAGTCTCGCTGAAACGTATATGGGCCCAGAGCACCGAGGATCAGGTTTGTATGTTGCTCTGTTTCTCTTTTAGCCATTTTCTATTTCACTCTCCAGGCAGGAATACAAATATCTCAATTTGCACAGTAGGCCATAATTTAGTTTAGTTTAGTTAAAAAACATATAGTTCAGTTAAAAAACATATACCGGTATATTGTAGTGCATATGTGATGTCATAATCTGTAGTAGTCTTCTGATCCAGCGGTCATGTCACCATTACTTCAAAAATCCATAACATTTGAATGGATTGTTTGATTTTCCTTAAACTTTCACTGATGTGTTCTACTAATATTGCTGCAATCACTCAATCCACATGTATATTTGGGTATCATCCCCTCAGCCCCCTATTTGAACAAAACAAAACAAAACTACACAAAATAGAATAAATTACTTAAAGGACAAGTTCACCTTCGTATACATGTGGAATGAGTGAATGCAGCAATACAGGGGAAACTCGGTATAACGAACACTGCTACAACGAGATATCGGTTATTACGAGGAAATTTTCCCGGTCCCAAATTTCCTTCCACACAAGTCTATGTAAAATGCTACTCTTATAGCGAGATCGGCTATAACGAAATAACTGCTATAACGAGATAAATTTTGTGATTTCCAAACAAAGAAAAATATAGCCATCAATCAAACCTGTTATAGCGAGGTAAAGCAAAATTTCTTCGGGTAAAGCTTTACTTTGCCTGTGCTATCATGTTCCGAGATTGTAAAGCTCAGTGCGCCAAAAACTGTCTTGTACACACATACTTTCTTCAGTGCACTATACAGCTAGCACAGCATGTTGTAAGTGTATGTGTGTGTGTGTGCGCGCGCACTGATACATGCAGAAAATGTGGTGGGACGGCCATATGTATACAAGACATCATGACGTTTAGCAGGTGTGAGGCAATCTGATGCTGTGATTGGCTTTCTACGTATAGGGAATTCCCCATCTTCACACACACACACACACACACACAGTCATAATGTACATACAGAATGTGTCACATACACATACAGCATTGTGCAGAGCATATTCTAGCTTTCCACACACAACACACACCCATACCATAACCACATACCAAATGCTATTCCTACATGCACCATTCCACAGACCATCTTGACACAATCGCAAGCTATATAGATTTACAAATTCAAACATCTACAATTAATAAGAAACACATTCTTGATATTGGATTTCATTGGCGAAAAACATCTTCCTACCCATAAAGATGAGCAATTCCCTCACACACATTACCAAGTTATCAGTATTGATTGAAAGATGATGGGTTGTCCCACATGTGCAAATTAATGTCTTTATGTAATGCTTTCTTTTATGCCTACTGGTAAAATGAGATATCGGCTATAACGAGGAAAACGACTCGGTCCCGACCATCTCGTTATATCAAGTTTCCCCTGTACTAGTATTAGTAGAACACATCAGTGAAAGTTTGGGGAAAATCGGACAATCTGTTTACAAGTTATGAATTTTTAAAGTGTCTGCACAGTCACTGCTGGATGAGAAGACTACTACAGTGTATGATGTCACATGCGTACAACAATATAAGGAAAATATGAAGAGAATTTCACATATTTTTATTTTTTGAAAAAAGGGCACATTTCCTTGACTTGTCACTGAAGTATGGGGTAATATTATTCCCCCTGCCTTCTGAAAGAGGCAAGTCAAGCGTTCTTTTATTATGTGAGAAAAGTGAAAATATGTTGAATTTTCTTTATGTCCTCTTTATATGGTTGTACACATGTGACATCACAAGCTGTAGTAGTCTTCTCATCCAGCAGTGACTGAGCAGAAAATTCAAAAATTCATAACTTTTGAACGGGTTGTCCAATTTTCCTCAAACTGTCACTGATGTGTTCTACTAATATTACTGCATGCACTCAATCCACATGTATGTGAAGGTGAACTTGCCCTTTAAAAACCAGAAATAATCTATAGTATATACATTAGTGAATGCACTTTTAATGTTATTTATGGTAGATCAAGGGTTTGGGAAGGGATCAATTGGGGGAGGGGGCAGTTCTTACATTTCAGTCTTTTGTAAACTACCAAATCATTTTTTTTTTTTTTATACAGGGTACTTGGCAGGTATTTTAACCAGTGTAATAGAATATGCAAATGGACATCACACTCCTATGGAAGCCCTCAAAGCTGCCCCCTGCCCCCAAGTTTGCAATGTTCTCAGGTACTGTGGACTCCCGTTATAACGAAGTCCTCTGGACCGGCACTTTCCTTGCGTTATATCGAAATTTTGTTGTAACCGAACAAGTTAACAATAAAAACACATAGAGTGGGTAATGTTGTGGCCTGAATTTTTACTTAGTTGTAACCGGAATTTCGTCATAACTGTGTTCCTTTTTAATGTGAGTGCACTGTAGTATTCTGCAAGAATTCATGGAAGGTTAGCTTGCGATATTCAGGTATCCAGAAGAATATAATGCAGTCTGTACTAGCTAACTGTATTAAATTTCTTAATGAACATAGTCTCCATGGCTGCCTAAAGATTTGATTTTATGCATTTGAATACCCTTGACTTCATGTCATCATAATATGCAATGATTTTTTGTACATTGTATATTAGTTGAATTTGGCAATGTTTATATTGTGTAAAACTCTGATGAAAAATATGTTGTGTGTATCCTCTGTCTCATTCTGTCTATGTAAACACATCTTAGTAAACTTGTCAAAATACATTGTGTCACCCAATATGAGAAGAGTTCCATTATTTCAAGTCCTCACTGAGCAGCAGCAATTATACATATGGTAACACAGGTACATGTATATTGAAAAGCTCACTATCATTTTAAAACATTTAGTCCTACAAAATTTTCACATTCTTGCAAACTCTTGGGAAATGTTGTGGAATAAAAGTCTAGACTCTGAAGTTGA
The DNA here is from genome assembly GCF_964275005.1 of Diadema setosum. NCBI lineage: Eukaryota > Metazoa > Echinodermata > Echinoidea > Diadematoida > Diadematidae > Diadema > Diadema setosum. The sequence continues at coordinate 8,524 of NW_027307691.1, read as the reverse complement.
TTTAGTGGTAACTATTCTTTGACTAATTGAAAGCTAAGAGCTAAGAAGAATGACCCATATGAGTCATTTTCTTTGTTTAACCCTAACCAGGCCGGGCTTTTTGGGCTGTTCTGTAGCTGGGGAGGGGTTGATTCAACTGCCCCCCCCCCCCCCAGATCTCGGCCGTCAATCTCGCAATCACCATGAAAATTGGCACACACATTACCTGTCACGTAATCTACCAAACTGTAAAAGAAAATATTGAATTTTTTATTTTCTAATATTTTATATAAATTAATATGCATGAAATCATAAATTTTGCTCTAACCTAGCATCCCTAACAATGTACTTGAAATAAAAATCTGGTATAAGAATTAATTTCTTATGTATTCTATTGTGTATTTATTTTTATGTATTTCTTTATTTTTAACTTTTTATTTTTTAATATTTTTTCCACAAAGTTTATTACAGAACCTAATTCAAGCATAATTATGCTATAATTAATTGATTTCAGCCATTGAAAGTGAAAATAATCAGATCTTTTTGAATAATATGAGTAAACTCTATTTGCCTAGACTTTTTACCCAAAATCACGTTGTTGAGCCATTTTCGGTCTGACAAGCATTTATAAAATGTGGTGCAGCGTTGCACAGTATGTCTAATTTTCCCGAAAATGGTGTCATAAGATGTGCGAGGCTTGAAAGTAAAAAGTCAGCAAGTGGCACAGTCAGAAAAAAATTGTGCAGCGGAATGGTCGTGGAAAATGACGAGGGGGGTGATTCAAGGCACCCCCCCCCCCCAGCCGTTGTAGTGTTAAGACATCTACTGAATTCATCCAAACTTGTCTTCAGTACTGTTGTGATTTTCCATTCTGTGCCACAAGACACGACCCTATTCCATAAATTTTTACTTGAATGAGTTCTTATAGTAAATACTAACTAAATGCGCCAACCCATGTTTTGGTTAAGTCTTTTTTTATTATTGTCTTCAATTATATCTTTCCAACCCACAGATGGCAAATGGGATGCTGTGCCTATATTACAGTGTCACCAGGTCACTGCCAGATGTCGTGTGATGCTACCCTGGGGAAAATAGTTAAATGTATTGTAAATCCAAAACTCATATGACTGTTGCTTTGTGTAGATGATAGAAGATAGTTGTGTAAACTACAGTGTATTTCTATTTGAAGGTTGTGGGACTCCCTGCATTCAGATATGAATGCTGACGTGGGCCAAATTACTAAAGATGTGTAATTGACAAAGAACACACACACAGGAAAAGGGTGACACATAAAGTCAGGCAGTGGTAAACAACACAAGATGGAAATATTATTTTACTTCAGAATAAGCAGAATGTGAAGCAACTAGGAATGCTGTCAACAAGATTGCTCTACAGTATGGCTTGCAGAACATTCAGTGACATGAGCATGTATTCCTGCCCAAGTTCAAGGAGTTGTAAAGACCTTAAAATTACACAATATTTGTCAGTAGGTAGCATGGATTTCCTCATTTTTTTAGCTGCTAAGGGATGACGTCCTCCCAAAAGCTGATGAAATAAATTGCCACCAAGATCACCACTGCATATGTGTAAATTAGAACCAAGCTTGTGCAATCTTTTAATTAGGAAAGTGCAGCATTTTAAGGTTTTGCTTCTTTTTTTTAAGTATATTTGTGTAGAATGCACAAAGCAAACCACTACATGTCTATCATAGGGAATATCGTAAGGAAGCATGATATGTGTTTCCAGTTAGGCCTATACAGAAGGTGAAATCGAGTCAAAACTTGATTTTCACCTGATTGGGAGATTCCAGTTATAATCACTGTGACTGCTTCAAGGCAAGTGTTTTTGTGGTGGCTTAGAAGCATCAATCATGGTTTCTATCAAACTTGGTAAAGTAATGAAGTGTTTCAGTGAAATGTCTATATTTTTCTGTGAAAAAGAAAAGAAATGAATTAAGTGCTGGCAACGTAGAATTGATGATTTTATTCATTTTGTTTCATGTTCCTGTCTCAGTCTTCATATGTGGGTTTTTGTTGTTGTTTTGATTTTTGATGGGGCAAAGTCTAAATAAGCACAGTAAGCACAGTAAATTTTCGACAGTCATCCTGTCCATGCAGAAAAATGGCAAAGGATAGCAACAAGATGTGTGATGGAAAAAGATTTGGTTTTCTGTCTGATTTGAGGATAAATTAAGTTGTTATTAAAACACATTGTACAACCTCTTTGGGATATGGTTACCATCTACAAGGAGATGCACCAGAATTATTCATTTTGGATGCTACGTCACGGAGGAATTGTTGAAAATGTTGTTGCGTATTACACCAAGGAGTAATGACAGAAAGAGATCTGTATTGACGTTTTGCTTTTTTTTTTTCATTCACTAGGATGTAAGTATGTTGCATGTGGTGTACTAACAATGAAAGACTGAAGCAGCCTACATAGTGCATCTAACACGGACACTAAAGAAAACAAATGGACCACCCCGTCAATTTTTCATGGCAAGGCATAATCATTCGAAGGTACATCTAATCATATCAAGGCTGTTTACATTAAATTTGAAATAATATAATCATGGCTGATGTGATAATCATACACGTATGTATATATCACTATGCAACAATCAGTAATTTGTTGTATGAAAATCTTTTAATTTCTTATGAAATCTATATCATCACCACCAGTTTCCACCCCATATTGGATATTATTGGTATGTAGTGAAAGGTCGGAAAGAATTTCGATTAGGAGTGGCTGTTTGTCATGTGACATTAGGAGTCATGTGACATTAGGAGTCACTGAGAGAACCACTTTGTAATGTACCCAGAAAACCCAAAACTAATGATACCTGTGTATTATGTCCTACCTGTTGATAACACTATGTTATTTCACTCCTCATATATGCAGCTACCTATTTCCTTTGCATTTTTGGACATGAAGTTTGATGATTCCTAGTTCGTGCAGTTTCACTAGTACGCCGAACTCATTTGAAAAGTCGTGAATGATTCTTGAGGTGATGAGATGGTCGTAGTAGTGATACCGAACGGCTTTCCCCTCTGCAGACAACTGGAACGGCCAAAAACCGTACACATGAACTCGCTGGCAGAGATGTATAGCAATCCCAACCGAGTAGAGCCCTGCATTAATTGTATGGGAGACATAGGGGCAAAATTGAGTTAAAGAAACATCATCTAAAATGACTCCACTTGACTCTCTGCATGTTGTTGATGTGTCCTACGAGGAGAGGTTCTACTTTCCCTAGTCATGATGTGGCTACTTATGGTGTTTTCTTCAATCAAGCTCAGTTTTCTTTCTATTGTAGAACTCTGAAATGGTGCGATATTGTTAGCACTTGAATCACATAAAATCTGGTCTATCACAATTCACCCTCCACTAAGAGATGAAAAGACAAAAAGAATAAAAATGACATTAGTAAAGGAAATTCTGAAGGTTTCGTTGTGTTTACATATAAACGGATATCAACCCTGAATAGGCGAGGCTATGTGGACGTGAGCGAGAAAGATCGAGGGAGAGAGAGAGGGGGAGGGGGGGGGGGGCGGGGCGGATGGGAAAAGTCCATGGCCCGTCAATGGTATTGCGACTTGTTGGTTCTGCAGGAATGAAGATGGATGTGTGTAGATTGTTGTGCAATGTAGGCCTACATGTATATCTCTGTAGAAATATCGTGTTAAAAAAAAAAAAAAAAAACAGATTTCAAGTACAGATACATGTAACTAAGAACTTGCTTGTTTTTATAATCAGAAAATATTCAGTGGCCAAAAATTTGAGCATTAGGCCTACTTGGCAACTGACACCTACAAAATGTATATTTTATACCTACAAATCATATTTGCCTATTGTAGGCCTGTACATATTTCATTTTCATTTTTTCCAGTTTTTATTCATTTCATCGTTTTTCTTACTATTTTTATTCTCATTTCATTTATAAAATGAATCTTATTAAAGTGTGAATGATTTATGCAGATGGTGTTGATTAATGGAAGTGAGTATTGCTTTCCAACGAGTTAACACACCAACAAATGTCTGACGTGCACGTTTTGTTTACTGTAATGTAGCACCCGAACCGTATGTCTGAATCCTGCGACTATGGTATCAAAGTGTACATAAAGCAATAGAAATCATAAAAGACGAACGCGAATGCGGACAAAATTCCCTGAAGGGAAGGGTGGTGCGAACCTAGTGCTACTATCTCGCGAGCAGTGTCAGGTTTACATGTACAGTGCTATGATTATCTATTCACCTGAAGAGACTTTTAAAGGAATGCCGTGCTGACGCCAGAACCCATTCAATTTAGGACTGAACCGAGGGTTTCCCAGTACAAGCTTTCCCTCAGACTCTGGCAAGACTTGGCAGCCTTGGGCAAGAAGTCTCATGAACTTTGATTCTGGGTAGGTGGGAAGACGAACTACATGAAGTGGCAGGTGGGAGTACGTGACGTTGTCAGATGAGACGTCTTCAAGGTCGGCCTGGCACGATGGTTTGAACTTTGAAGATTTCAGCCAACTGCATGAAATAGAACAAAGAAGAAGAAGAAGAGAATGTGGAGACATTTCCGTAGCTCTACTTTATAAACGTTAAACTTGAGGTGATTCTGTGTATATTATTAAAGAAGATCGTGATGTTTTCTCATCCAAAAACAACAATTAGAACACCGGGGAAAAGAGAGTGTAGGCGTGTAAAGAGACATGACCTCGCGTTTGACTGACGCTGCCATCATTTATTATACAGGTATAGATGTATGATAACCCCAGAGTGGGTTTGTCGGGTAAATATCAAGACCAACAGTTGAAAGGCAAGTCTTAGGCAAAGGTTCACCTTAGTTTGGCAAGACTTTTCCCTGTGAGAGACATCTGACTTGTTTTCCTTCCCACGTCAGCAGCGAATTCGGATGTTGGAGCATTATTCATTCTGCATGATTTGAATTCGAGAAGTGAGACGAAGATATCTTGTTTACTACACGTAGGTATGACATATACATGTATGTATTTAGAAAGGTAGATGGTATAATCACTGCTATCCCGATTTTGTTATTGTTGTTTCATGTAACATGTTCAATTAGTACATATGGTTTCCACGACATTTGCTCCTGCGACAATTGCAGCCTTGAAATATCTGCATACCTAATCCAAATCCTCACATCAAACTAATAAAACCTTGTCAAAACCTTAGCCCTAACCCTAAGTCCTTGGAGAAAATAAGACCGGTAGTGGAGGAAAATGTCATGTTACCAAATGTGCGTGGAGGAAAGGGGATGGGAGAGGGGTGGAACCCCAGACCCCTCCACGTCTTTGGTGATTACGTACGTATATTTAGATGTTTATGTACATGTATTTTTCTAATGCTATTACACAGAAATGCGCTTTATACAGACTCTTGTCACATTATGCAATTCATATGAATGGAATAGGGCAAGTCCAAGCTATTTTGCACCAGATGAGTAACGCGTGCAAACAAATTAAGTCCTATACCGTATTTCAGTTAGTTATGACAGCTTAATTGTTTGGTTGTTTCTGGTAGATAGTAGGTATCTACACACTAAATAACAGATATAATGAGAATTACTCATTCCGTGATCAATTTATGCTAATTCGTTCTTCAGTAACGCGTGGGACCAGAAAGATGGCTCCTGTTCTTCTTTAACTTTGTTTCTCAAATATTGTGAATTTATACTTGCCACACTAAAAAAAAATAAAAATCGTTGTGAACAACTTGTTACACATCTATTACTTAGATAAAACATGTTCATCAATTCATTAATATTCATCTCTCTGTTCTCTGTCAAGGTCAATTTTGAAAAGATGGGTATAGTAACGCGTGGGACATTTTTGTCACTATGGGTAATACATGTATTCTGAAATTGGCACATCTACTTGAGAAAATTTTAAAGGGATGGTACAGTATTGGTGGAGATGAGAATTGGGCTTTTAACTTTTTGTTGGATACCAAGAAAACACTTGTGAAATATTACAGAGCATACAATTCTAAGAGGAATTCAAAGTTTATTTGATGAAAATCGGGTTTGGAATGATTGAAACATCCACAAACAAAGTAAAACAAAGCGATCATAAAAAAATGTGGGTCCCACACTTTATTAGAATTGCTCTGTTTTGGATATCTCAGCCATTTCAAAACCAATTTTATCAAATAAACATTGAATTCCTCATGGAATTACATGCTCTTTCATATTTCATACGAGGTTTCTCATTATCTCACCCAAAAATGTTAGAAACCTGAAATTAGGTCTCAACCAAAACTATACGATCCCTTGAAGTTTGGTATTTATTTTAGGCAGTAAGACAGATACATAATATTTGACTCCATTTGCTTGAAGAAAGGCTTTTATTTACCACTTCATGAATTAATTATCATAAACAAACTGATTCATTTAGTACATCATTTTTATGGAGGCTATGCAAATCGTCTGATGAATTAATTATTACAAGTATTAACCATTGGTAATTCAACTACTTGAAACTACCTGTCTTATTGGGCTCCCTAAAATGCCCGAAACCGCCTGTACTTTGGGTTTTTGTTTTGTTTGTTGTTGTTTTTGTGGGTTTTTTTTTTATAATGCTTTACCATTTTTATTGTTTTCAAATAGAACATGTACATATTTTGAAAGAGGTAAAAGGTCAACAAAAGTATGTCAGAATTATTTCAGTGACTCACCATTCTCTTCGTAAAGTCGTTATGGGCTTTCAAATAAACATAACTTATACAATGTATAGAAAAATAAACGTGTAGTAAACTATATTCAGAAAGTTGTTGAAATTAGAGAATATTGCTGTATCTTTCATGAAGCCATAGGCCACTATACACTGAATCTTCAGTTGCTAAAGTGTTAAGATTGTGCTTACATTGGACAGAACAGTGTGAATTAACAAGTACCGCTGTACATGTAGGCCTATAGTCCCCCCCCCCCCCCTTGATGCAAAGTTGTTTATCTATTTGCTTGTATGGTGAAAGTCTGTTTTATAACTTGTGTCATACGTATACATGTACTTTTGAGTGACCGTGATTGTTTGTTTTTAGTGTACCCATAGGGCACAACACTCATAGTCGCATAATAAGATCAAACACAAACCATGAACAACTTTTTTATCAAGCAAGATATTGTGACTATAAATCTTGAGTAGTTATACAACCATGGGCGTAAATCCCGGGGGATGGGGGATAGCCTGTACAATCACCCCCCCCCCCCCCCCCCTGAAATTTGAAAAAAAAAAATGGAGGAAGCAGAAATGTGATTGTATCAATTTTGGCATATTGCATGACGTTCGTACGCCCGCCTTCAGACAGGTAACAGAGCTGAACAGAGCTGATCTTGTAGGATAATGGATACATGATTTTCTCAAGCGCTCGCTCGCTTCGCTCGCTCGCGAAGAAAGTAATATCGACATAAGGACCGGTATGGTCCAGACGTTGACAACGTCAAATAGTATAGGTCCACATGTAAACATGCTATGACGCGAGCAACTCGGTACCATCTGCAAATTATGTACGAAAACAAACGAACAATCAAAAAAAAAAAAAAAAAATATATATATATATATATATATATATATATATATATATATATATACCGCCATAATTGAACACCCTTCCATTTCCTGAATTATTCCTGAAACGATGATGACTCTGATGACTCAGTCAGGATACATCTATGGCCATACACAGGGATGATCAGGGGCGTCGATTCTATCTCGGGGGGGGGGGGGGGGGAATTGTCCAAATACCGCCAGAACTATATGCACCAGATCGTTGAATTGCAATCATAAACATGCAAAAGCTCCACTACTGGGTCCCTTTCGATAGACTTTGTACACTTTTGAGATTGACGTACAATTGTATTTCCTAATATTTTATCAAAGAGTGTGCTACAGATCTTTCACTTACAAAAACTCCCTAATGCAGAGGCGTCGATGGGGGATTGTTCCGCCATAAAGTATTCGGGACAAATATATCATTTTGCTCCTCGTAACTCCCGAAATGTGGAAATATTCTTACTTTTTGATAGAAAACTCTCTAAATATTTCATCCAAAGACGACTGAATTTCAATTCTGAAAATACAAAATCTCCCTCGTGTTAGAGGGGGATAGGCCTACCCCATCCATACCCTCCCCGTTCAGACCTTTCTACTTAATACACTTTTAGATTGACAGATTTCCAAATGTTTCATCTTAAGTGTGCACGAGATCTGTTACTTCAGCTCAAAAAAATGCAAAAGTTCCGTGGGTGGGAGGAGATATCTAGATACTTTCAATAAACGGAGGGTCCCCCCCCCCCAAAAAAAAAAAAAAAAAAAAAATAGTACACTTCCGAAATTGAAATTTTCCCAGATTACATCATTAATGTGTTTACGAGATATTTTCATATGAATTCTAAAAATGCAAAAGCACCCTCGCATGCAGCGGCGTCGATCCTGTCATGGAGGACGGGGACCCGGACGGGAGGATGGGGGAGGGGCAGACATATCATTTTGATCCCCATTGATTCCCGAAATGAGGAAATTTTTTTCTTGCGTTTTTT